>NC_092258.1:1970000-2270000 GCF_036320965.1 Panulirus ornatus | reverse complement strand
GAAATCTTCAGCTTGTTAGTTTAGTGCTTAAATATATCACAGCTCACATTTATCATGATTTACTCATTTTTAAAAATTTTCAGGAACACTTACCTGTCAAGTATATCCTTGAGCTCTTTGAGTGTGGGCACCAATTCCCTTTCTTACAATGATCGGCTCTTAGAGACAAGATCAGAAAAACTTGTCCTTCCTTCTGGCAAAGTGACAGAGATACACCTCAGTTTTGTTCCTCAAATGGAAGATGTGGGAAAGAAAGTTAAAGTGAGTATATAATGAGAATTTTCAGGAATATGTATAAATTCATATTTAAAACCTAATGACTGCTGAAATTAAGTTGAAGTCATATGGGGAAAGACATATGTAGAAGCATTGACAGTGATGATTCTCAGATAGCTTGGTAATATAATGCAGACAAGCTTCATAATTTTAATAAGAGTCTGTTTATTTAATGTACTGCGTGTCTTTCATATGTTCTCAGCTTAAATGGAAGTGTAGCTATTCCTCCTGCTTGAAAATTAGTGATACTGATATATGGATAGAACTTTACTTCTAGATACATACTGATAATCCAAATAATTGCGCAACAGGTGACTGGTGTGCGTGCTCAGATAGGTATACCAGGCAGCAGCTTAGTTGTAAATCTTCAGTGGTCTGGACCAGGAAATGAAGGGGTCACAATGCATGCTGCTAACACACCTGCATTTCCCGAGTTCAGGTAGGAGGTAACTACCAGCCTTCAAGAAGGATAACAATTTCATTATGAAACTTTGTGCAGATGATGAACACATTTAAGTAGGTACAGATACATGGAGCCCTATATGTACTGATAGATTTAAAAAATCGGCCAGCTTATGAATGTGTTACTTTCACTTGGATTGTCCTTTCTTTGTCATGGTCTTAAAGTTTTGGACAAACAAATACTAATTGTCTACTAGCCTGCCCAGTCTGATGATCTGTGCATGCCATTACCTTCTCAGTTACCACTCTCCCATACAACTTACTGGGTATGCTGAACTAAAGGAAATAGTTTCTTGGATTTCTAAATGTAAGAAGATTTTCACTGAAACCAAGCATAAAGTTTCATCACTCTAATATTAACAGATTGATTTATTGATGATTGGGTGTATATATTGAAACAGTATTTGTTGATCCACTCCTTTCATGTAATTCATTAAAGAAAGAAAGAAATTAATTATATAAGATTTTCAGACAGAAAAGCAGCTGTCAGCAGAATTACACCACACGCAGTAAATAGAACGTATGTTTGTAATCTTTGGTGAATAAAATGGAAAATTTTACAATACAGTGCTTGTTTTTTGTATTTGTAATTTATTTTCTTAATCAACAGTCTTCTCTGCAAAGACACATTTGACACAGCTGTCCCCATAGCTGAAATAGATATCCTACCTCGTCAGCCTCGACTCACAGTTATGGTAAGGTGTATTCTCTTATTCCTCTCAAAGCCTTTGCGTTTAGTAACAAATACATGTTTTCTTATTTCTTGATTAGCTTTTACACTTTTTCTGTATTACCCTAGCTATAACCTTTTTTATGATTAGAAGCATTAATATTAAGTAAATTTGATTTGTGCCAAATACATTTATTGACTAGATTAGATTCTTAATACAAATGTATTGTTTAGAAGAGAGATATGAAATATATATGGAATAATTCATTGGTGACATAAGACTGAGAAAGCAAATGTGAAAATATTCAGTAACCATGTATGTGGTCAATAATGTTAAGATCTCCCTTGACAAGGTACAGAGGAAGACCGGATTTTAGAGAGGATAATGTAAATTGAATTGTGAGAGATATTGTATGAGATAGAAGCAAAGAAGGAAAGGTGAATTAAGAGCTTAGCAGTTTCATTTATTATTAGACTGAAATATTCATCCTGTAAGGTGAATCTTGTTGATTGAATAATAGTCTGTCTGGAGTGAGTCTGTTTTCAATATGCCCTATCCCACAAGCTGACAATTTTGACCATTGTCATATATTCCATGTGTGTGACATTTTGCATGTATGAATATGCTGTTTCATGTTAACACCTTTCTCATATCCATGCTTCGTTAAGATAGCCTTCCACCGTATTCTCAATATTATTATCCCATCTCTCTTACATGATTGTTTAATCACTGTTCCAACATCAGTCCTTACCTCAAGCTCATGCAGGCTTACCACTTATTTTTAATTAGCAGTCTCCGTTTTCTTTGGTAATCTGAATGGCAGCCTTATGAATAATTCTATCCATGCTTATGCTTTTTATTAAAATTCTAAAAAAAGATCTACCTCTACTTTGGGATTTTCCAAGTAATTCTGTTACTGGTCATCCATATTTAAATCTCAAAATGTTTCTTACAATAGTGTATTTTTGTTTCTTTCATTTTTCAGATTGAACATGATGCTACAGCACTAGTCTGGGAATGGCTGCCAATCAAGATTAAACTCACAAATATGGAAACAAGTTTAGCTTCAGACATTTCCTTAAGCTTAGGGCTAGATTCTTCTTCACACACTAACCTAGAGCATGCCAGTAAGTTTATATGACTGATTTGGATTTCTGTGTTCAAGCATAGGTGATTTAGGGACAGAAATTCTAAAGGCCCTTTTATTTTTTTTTTTTTTTTATTCTGAAATTTGATTTTGTATATACAGAGCAATCTGTTGAATGTTTTTATATTTTTATGCCCATCTCCTGAGACTTAATAATTTCCATTCATGCAAAGCTTGGTATGTAAAGTACCTTTGATTCTCTGTTGTATGTAGTTCATTTGTCTGGTTATATCAGATTCTACCTTGTAGTTTTATTACACTTAAAAAAGAGAACATAAAAAGGAGAAAAGCAAGGAATTTCATGCAATGATCAGTTGTGTGTTCCTGGTGCAACCTTTTAAGGGAGGAAACAGATGTACTTTGTTTTTTTGTCAGTCCTCTATTTAGTGCTGCAGATCAAACAGCTGTACTTAAAAAAAGAAAAGTTGCTGAAACATAAGTTCTGCTGTTTGGTTTGCCAGGTTACAAATTCTAATTCGAAAAACTATATATTCTAGGAGGGAAATTGAGCAACTTTAGGTAGGGTTAGAGAAACAGGTAAATGAACCTGAATGACATGACAATGATGATCTCTTTGCATATCATGTGGAGAGCATTTCACCTACAAAGATAAAAAGTAATTAAGAGCATTTCTTTTGTTTTAGTGCTTAGATGATTCAGGGGGTTATCTCTTTTAAAAGAAGACTGTTTTCAAGATTTTCTGTCAACAACTTTGTCCCCTCTTCGATGTCACCAGTTTCTTATTATAACTTAGTTTTTATTGATTATATTCACCAGCTTTAGGATGATTGATAAGTATTTCTGTATAACAGGTAAATATTTGTCGTATTTTTCATTAAGCAATGAAATTATAAGAGTATATTTTTATGCAATCATGTTATACATTTAAGTGAGAGTATGACCTCTATCCACCCAGTTTACAGGTGTGTTGTCTGGTTGGGGGTCATAACCATGACATCATAACAAAAACATAAAAACTTTTGAGAAATGAACAGATTTATTCATCACACATTGTTGGCAATATTAAGATAACTCTTTCTTCCCCCTTCTGTTTTTAGGGTATTTGGCATAGCTGAATCGCAGTAATGTAGCTTAGAGATTATCAACCACCTAGCAAACCTTGGCATAGTATGCATGGTTTCAGTGGTCTTTTAAGACTCTCACCGTTGATATCTGCCAGTCTGTTTCCTGTATTCAGAAGTTTTTCATACTTATCATCTTTGATTCAAAACTGTACTTTTCACCCATGCTTTTGCCTTCTTACACTACAGCACATCTTCCCACCTGTCTGCTAATTTTTTATTATGCTTACAGTCACCTCATTCTCTCAGATAAAGTATTTCATTGTTATTTGATTCATTCTATTTATATGCCTGTTCCACATCAATAATTGCAATTAGAATTATAATGAGGTAGAATTGAAGCCATGATATAATATATTCATAATTTCTTATTCATCTGTTCAGCACAAGTGTGTACATCATCGGGTCTACATAGTGACAAGTTAGGATCACAGGTCAGCCACTTCAGATGCGGAGACTTAAGTGTAGAAGAAGATGTATCACAGACATTTTATGTTAAATCACTCACTGCTTCTGAGCGGATATTATCACTAAAAGTGAGTACTAAATAATCATTTTATATCTAGATCATATTTTCTAATAATTGATTTGTATTTTACTACATATGTGAAAATGTTTTAGGCTACATGTGTGAAAATACTGATGTTTGATTGGATGTACTGAAAGCTGTATATTGCAATACCAATTTTTAAAGTGTTCATATTAACTATATTATAAGATTTGATAAAGTTTATGTAGTGATAGCTATTAGATTGGAAAGGTTTCTTTGATGTGGTACCTGAGATCCAAGATTTTCTGTAGAGTATACATGGGACTGAGGGATAAGTTGATAAAGATATATAGGCTGTGAAAAGTAGTATTAACATTCAGTATCATAAAAGAAAGAACACATATATATATATATCTGTATATCTAAGGCAGCATGTATGAATATGTCCATGTGTATCTATGTATATGTCTGTGTATATATATGTATGTATACGTTGAAATGTATAGGTATGTATATGTGCGTGTGTGGGCGTTTATGGACGTTTATGGATATACATGTGTATGTGGGTGGATTGGGCCATTCTTTTGCGTTTCCTTGCGCTAACATGAGAGACAGCGTCAAAGTATACATAAATATGAATATCTAATACCCATTCCCTCCAGGAACTCCTATCAAAGATATGGCAACAGCAAAAGAGTCTCCACTCACTCGTCCTTACATGCCTCCCTCACACACACCATTCCACACATTCTTCCCATTTCTCCCTCTCTCCACTACTCTTCCAATCTGTTTTCCCATGTCACAGGTGGTCTTCCTTTCACACCAACCCCAGTAATCATACTGACTTACACTATCCTTTCAAACTCCCTGTCTTGCATTCTTTCCACTTGCCCAAACCATCTCAAAGTATTATATTTCACCCATTATACCACTTCACAATTCATTTCCTTCGTATTCCCTACCATACCAAATCTCCCATACACCCCCTCAGTACTTTCTTCATTCCAGCTTGTCATACCACATGCTCCTTTCAAGTAACTCATTTCCCCAGCTTGGATTCTTGACCTGTAAATCATTCCAATTCATGTTTTAAGCTGCATTGGTCTGGGTCAGATGGACTGCACTGTCCCTTAATCCTTTCTTCACTTTCATTGTTACACCTCTGCCCTTCATTATTTGATTAAGGGGCCCAATGACTTTTACATTTTCTTTTAATTCATTTTTCCTTTGTTCAGTAAATAACCTCCATGTTGTAAGGATAATGCCCAGTTCACAGCCCAAGAGATGCAGCCCTGATCCAGAGATCAGTCAAGTCTGGAAAAGGGTAATGCATTATGACTGTATTGTTGACTGGTTGGTAAGGTTATTTAATGTATGTATGACTCATGGTGAGGTGCCTGAGGATTGGCGGAATGCGTGCATAGTGCCATTGTACAAAGGCAAAGGGGATAAGAGTGAGTGCTCAAATTACAGAGGTATAAGTTTGTTGAGTATTCCTGGTAAATTATATGGGAGGGTATTGATTGAGAGGGTGAAGGCATGTACAGAGCATCAGATTGGGGAAGAGCAGTGTGGTTTCAGAAGTGGTAGAGGATGTGTGGATCAGGTGTTTGCTTTGAAGAATGTATGTGAGAAATACTTAGAAAAGCAAATGGATTTGTATGTAGCATTTATGGATCTGGAGAAGGCATATGATAGAGTTAATAGAGATGCTCTGTGGAAGGTATTAAGAATATATGGTGTGGGAGGCAAGTTGTTAGAAGCAGTGAAAAGTTTTTATCGAGGATGTAAGGCATGTGTACGTGTAGGAAGAGAGGAAAGTGATTGGTTCTCAGTGAATGTAGGTTTGCGGCAGGGGTGTGTGATGTCTCCATGGTTGTTTAATTTGTTTATGGATGGGGTTGTTAGGGAGGTAAATGCAAGAGTTTTGAAAAGAGGGGCAAGTATGAAGTCTGTTGGGGATGAGAGAGCTTGGGAAGTGAGTCAGTTGTTGTTCGCTGATGATACAGCGCTGGTGGCTGATTCATGTGAGAAACTGCAGAAGCTGGTGACTGAGTTTGGTAAAGTATATGGAAGAAGAAAGTTAAGAGTAAATGTGAATAAGAGCAAGGTTATTAGGTACAGTAGGGTTGAGGGTCAAGTCAATTGGGAGGTGAGTTTGAATGGAGAAAAACTGGAGGAAGTGAAGTGTTTTAGATATCTGGGAGTGGATCTGGCAGCGGATGGAACCATGGAAGCGGAAGTGGATCATAGGGTGGGGGAGGGGGCGAAAATTCTGGGGGCCTTGAAGAATGTTTGGAAGTCGAGAACATTATCTCGGAAAGCAAAAATGGGTATGTTTGAAGGAATAGTGGTTCCAACAATGTTGTATGGTTGCGAGGCGTGGGCTATGGATAGAGTTGTGCGCAGGAGGATGGATGTGCTGGAAATGAGATGTTTGAGGACAATGTGTGGTGTGAGGTGGTTTGATCGAGTGAGTAACGTAAGGGTAAGAGAGATGTGTGGAAATAAAAAGAGCATGGTTGAGAGAGCAGAAGAGGGTGTTTTAAAGTGGTTTGGGCACATGGAGAGAATGAGTGAGGAAAGATTGACCAAGAGGATATATGTGTCGGAGGTGGAGGGAACGAGGGGAAGAGGGAGACCAAATTGGAGGTGGAAAGATGGAGTGAAAAAGATTTTGTGTGATCGGGGCCTGAACATGCAGGAGGGTGAAAGGAGGGCAAGGAATAGAGTGAATTGGAGCGATGTGGTATACCGGGGTTGACGTGCTGTCAGTGGATTGAATCAAGGCATGTGAAGCGTCTGGGGTAAACCATGGAAAGCTGTGTAGGTATGTATATTTGCGTGTGTGGACGTATGTATATACATGTGTATGGGGGGGGTTGGGCCATTTCTTTCGTCTGTTTCCTTGCGCTACCTCGCAAACGCGGGAGACAGCGACAAAGTATAATAAAAAAAAAAAATTATATATATATATATATATATATATATATATATATATTTTATTTATTTATTTTGCTTTGTCGCTGTCTCCCGCGTTTGCGAGGTAGCGCAAAATATATTTGCGTGTGTGGAGGTATGTATATACATGTGTATGGGGGGGGTTGGGCCATTTCTTTCGTCTGTTTCCTTGCGCTACCTCGCAAACGTGGGAGACAGCGACAAAGTATAATAAAAAAAAAATTAAAAAAAAAATATATATATATATATATATATATATATATATATATATATATATATATATATATATATATATATATATCTTTTTCTTTCAAACTATTCGCCATTTCCCGCATTAGCGAGGTAGCGTTAAGAACAGAGGACTGAGCCTTTGAGGGACTACCCTCACCTGGCCCAATTCTCTGTTCCTTCTTTTGGAAAATTAAAAAAAAACGAGAGGGGAGGATTTCCAGACCCCCGCTCCCTTCCCTTTTAGTCGCCTTCTACGACACGCAGGGAATACGTGGGAAGTATTCTTGCTCCCCATCCCCCAGGGATGATTTTTTTTTTTTTTTTTTTTTTTTTTTTATACTTTGTCGCTGTCTCCCGCGTTTGCGAGGTAGCGCAAGGAAACAGACGAAAGAAATGGCCCAACCCCCCCCCCCATACACATGTACATACACACGTCCACACACGCAAATATACATACCTACACAGCTTTCCATGGTTTACCCCAGACGCTTCACATGCCTTGCTTCAATCCACTGACAGCACGTCAACCCCTGTATACCACATGACTCCAATTCACTCTATTTCTTGCCCTCCTTTCACCCTCCTGCATGTTCAGGCCCCGATCACACAAAATCTTTTTCACTCCATCTTTCCACCTCCAATTTGGTCTCCCTCTTCTCCTCGTTCCCTCCACCTCCGACACATATATCCTCTTGGTCAATCTCTCCTCACTCATTCTCTCCATGTGCCCAAACCATTTCAAAACACCCTCTTCTGCTCTCTCAACCACGGTCTTTTTATTTCCACACATCTCTCTTACCCTTACGTTACTTACTCGATCAAACCACCTCACACCACACATTGTCCTCAAACATCTCATTTCCAGCACATCCATCCTCCTGCGCACATCTCTATCCATAGCCCACGCCTCGCAACCATACAACATTGTTGGAACCACTATTCCCTCAAACATACCCATTTTTGCTTTCCGAGATAGTGTTCTCGACTTCCACACATTTTTCAAGGCTCCCAAAATTTTCGCCCCCTCCCCCACCCTATGATCCACTTCCGCTTCCATGGTTCCATCCGCTGACAGATCCACTCCCAGATATCTAAAACACTTCACTTCCTCCAGTTTTTCTCCATTCAAACTCACCTCCCAATTGACTTGAACCTCACCCCTACTGTACCTAATAACCTTGCTCTTATTCACATTTACTCTCAACTTTCTTCTTCCACACACTTTACCAAACTCAGTCACCAGCTTCTGCAGTTTCTCACATGAATCAGCCACCAGCGCTGTATCATCAGCGAACAACAACTGACTCACTTCCCAAGCTCTCTCATCCCCAACAGACTTCATACTTGCCCCTCTTTCCAGGACTCTTGCATTTACCTCCCTTACAACCCCATCCATAAACAAATTAAACAACCATGGAGACATCACACACCCCTGCCGCAAACCTACATTCACTGAGAACCAATCACTTTCCTCTCTTCCTACACGTACACATGCCTTACATCCTCGATAAAAACTTTTCACTGCTTCTAACAACTTGCCTCCCACACCATATATTCTTAATACCTTCCACAGAGCATCTCTATCAACTCTATCATATGCCTTCTCCAGATCCATAAATGCTACATACAAATCCATTTGCTTTTCTAAGTATTTCTCACATACATTCTTCAAAGCAAACACCTGATCCACACATCCTCTACCACTTCTGAAACCGCACTGCTCTTCCCCAATCTGATGCTCTGTACATGCCTTCACCCTCTCAATCAATACCCTCCCATATAATTTACCAGGAATACTCAACAAACTTATACCTCTGTAATTTGAGCACTCACTCTTATCCCCTTTGCCTTTGTACAATGGCACTATGCACGCATTCCGCCAATCCTCAGGCACCTCACCATGAGTCATACATACATTAAATAACCTTACCAACCAGTCAACAATACAGTCACCCCCTTTCTTAATAAATTCCACTGCAATACCATCCAAACGTGCTGCCTTGCCGGCTTTCATCTTCCGCAAAGCTTTTACTACCTCTTCTCTGTTTACCAAATCATTTTCCCTAACCCTCTCACTTTGCACACCACCTCGACCAAAACACCCTATATCTGCCACTCTGTCATCAGACACATTCAACAAACCTTCAAAATACTCATTCCATCTCCTTCTCACATCACCGCTACTTGTTATCACCTCCCCATTTACGCCCTTCACTGAAGTTCCCATTTGCTCCCTTGTCTTACGCACCCTATTTACCTCCTTCCAGAACATCTTTTTATTTTCCCTAAAATTTACATATATATATATATATATATATATATCCCTGGGGATAGGGGAGAAAGAATACTTCCCACGTATTCCCTGCGTGTCGTAGAAGGCGACTAAAAGGGAAGGGAGCGGGGGGCTGGAAATCCTCCCCTCTCGTTTTTTTTTAATTTTCCAAAAGAAGGGACAGAGAAGGGGGCCATTTGAGGATATTCCCTCAAAGGTCCAGTCCTTTGTTCTTAACGCAACCTCGCTAATGCGAGAAATGGCGAATAGTATGAAAAAAAAAAAAATATATATATATATATATATATATATATATATATATATATATATATATATATATATATATATTTTTTTTTTTTTTTTTTTTTTTTTTTTGCCGCTGTCTCCCGCGTTTGCGAGGTAGCGCAAGGAAACAGACGAAAGAAATGGCCCAACCCACCCCCATACACATGTATATACATACGTCCACACATGCAAATATACATACCTACACAGCTTTCCATGGTTTACTCCAGACGCTTCACATGCCCTGATTCAACCCACTGACAGCACGTCAACCCCGGTATACCACATCGATCCAATTCACTCTATTCCTTGCCCTCCTTTCACCCTCCTGCATGTTCAGGCCCCGATCACACAAAATCTTTTTCACTCCATCTTTCCACCTCCAATTTGGTCTCCCACTTCTCCTCGTTCCCTCCACCTCCGACACATATATCCTCTTGGTCAATCTTTCCTCACTCATTCTCTCCATGTGCCCAAACCATTTCAAAACACCCTTTTCTGCTCTCTCAACCACGCTCTTTTTATTTCCACACATCTCTCTTACCCTTACATTACTTACTCGATCAAACCACCTCACACTACACATTGTCCTCAAACATCTCATTTCCAGCACATCCACCCTCCTGCGCACAACTCTATCCATAGCCCACGCCTTGCAACCATACAACATTGTTGGAACCACTATTCCTTCAAACATACCCATTTTTGCTTTCCGAGATAATGTTCTCGACTTCCACACATTCTTCAAGGCTCCCAGGATTTTCGCCCCCTCCCCCACCCTATGATTCACTTCCGCTTCCATGGTTCCATCCGCTGCCAGATCCTCTCCCAGATATCTAAAACACTTTACTTCCTCCAGTTTTTCTCCATTCAAACTTACCTCCCAATTGACTTGACCCTCAACCCTACGGTACCTAATAACCTTGCTCTTATTCACATTTACTCTTAACTTTCTTCTTTCACACACTTTACCAAACTCAGACACCAGCTTCTGCAGTTTCTCACATGAATCAGCCACCAGCGCTGTATCATCAGCGAACAACAACTGACTCACTTCCCAAGCTCCCTCATCCACAACAGACTTCATACTTGCCCCTCTTTCCAAAACTCTTGCATTCACCTCCCTAACAACCCCATCCATAAACAAATCAAACAACCACGGAGACATCACACACCCCTGCCGCAAACCTACATTCACTGAGATATTTTTTTTTTTTTTTTTTATACTTTGTCGCTGTCTCCCGCGTTTGCAAGGTAGCGCAAGGAAACAGACGAAAGAAATGGCCCAACCCCCCCCCCCCATACACATGTATATACATACGTCCACACACGCAAATATACATACCTACACAGCTTTCCATGGTCTACCCCAGACGCTTCACATGCCCTGATTCAATCCACTGACAGCACGTCAACCCCGGTATACCACATCGCTCCAATTCACTCTATTCCTTGCCCTCCTTTCACCCTCCTGCATGTTCAGGCCCCGATCACACAAAATCTTTTTCACTCCATCTTTCCACCTCCAATTTGGTCTCCCTCTTCTCCTTGCTCCCTCCACCTCCAACACATATATCCTCTTGGTCAATCTTTCCTCACTCATCCTTTCCATGTGCCCAAACCACTTTAAAACACCCTCTTCTGCTCTCTCAACCACGCTCTTTTTATTTCCACACATCTCTCTTACCCTTACGTTACTCACTCGATCAAACCACCTCACACCACACATTGTCCTCAAACATCTCATTTCCAGCACATCCATCCTCCTGCGCACAACTCTATCCATAGCCCACGCCTCGCAACCATACAACATTGTTGGAACCACTATTCCTTCAAACATACCCATTTTTGCTTTCCGAGATAATGTTCTCTACTTCCACACATTCTTCAAGGCCCCCAGAATTTTCGCCCCCTCCCCCACCCTATGATCCACTTCCGCTTCCATGGTTCCATCCGCTGCCAGATCCACTCCCAGATATCTAAAACACTTCACTTCCTCCATTTTTCTCCATTCAAACTCACCTCCCAATTGACTTGACCCTCAACCCTACTGTACCTAATAACCTTGCTCTTATTCACATTTACTCTTAACTTTCTTCTTCCACACACTTTACCAAACTCAGTCACCAGCTTCTGCAGTTTCTCACATGAATCAGCCACCAGCGCTGTATCATCAGCGAACAACAACTGACTCACTTCCCAAGCTCTCTCATCCCCAACAGACTTCATACTTGCCCCTCTTTCCAAAACTCTTGCATTTACCTCCCTAACAACCCCATCCATAAACAAATTAAACAACCATGGAGACATCACACACCCCTGCCGCAAACCTACATTCACTGAGAACCAATCACTTTCCTCTCTTCCTACACGTACACATGCCTTACATCCTCGATAAAAACTTTTCACTGCTTCTAACAACACTGAGATATATGTATATATACATATATACACTTATTGTTATTATTATTATTTTGCTTTGTTGCTGTCTCCCGCGTTTGCGAGGTAGCGCAAAATGGGAATATATATATATATATATATATATATATATATATATATATATATATATATATATATATATATATAGCTGTCAATGCTGTACTTAAAGTTAACGAATTTTAACGAGTTCATCTCATACTAAGGATGTCTCCCCAGAGTTATGAGAGATGGAATATATAGATACTAGCTTTTGGCTCAAATCTCTCTAAACCCTCATATAATTTCTGGGATGGTTATTTATCAGGTCCTGTCCAAAGTGAAAGTAGTAAAATCTTGATTTACTCATTTCTCCTGATTACTTAAGAAGAAAAATTATTCTCTTATTCCAACAGGTTGAATATTCAGTATCTGTATCTTCAGGTGGATCCGTTGTCCATTGTCCATGTGTCTGCGAAAAAACCATTCTTCTCCAAGCAAGGATTCCTTTCCAGGTAAGCTTATGTAGTAATCAATATCTCAATTTAAAGTAGGCTTGCCATATGGTAATATTTACCCCTTTTAGCCATGACCACCCTCATGCAAAGAAGGAAAAATGCACATTGGATATGCTGTGCTTGGTGAGGTACTTGATTTCATATTTACTATTTGGCTGACAGCAATAAGGTGACCCCTTAGAATATCTGTTTACCCTGTATTATTGAGCATCTGATAAGAGGAGGAGCAGTTTGGTTTTATGAGAGATAGAGGGTGACTAGTTCCTTTAAAGAATACATGTGAGAAATACTTGGAAGTATATGGGAATAACAGATAAGAGGAAACCTGATGTCCATAGCAAGGTTATCTGAGAGAATCTGCATGATTTTTTCCTGCAGTAGAATACTGATCATAGCCATATCCCATTCTTTTCACTGTATGCATGTAACATTTAACTTATTTGCATTACTTGTTTATGGACTCCTCTAAGATTCACCAGTTGGACTTATACTAGGTTAATGATTTTTCAGTGTCTACAATTTAGTAGCTGATGGCAGGAAAAAGTGGATTTAAACTTTAAATTTTCATGTGTAAATTGGGTCGTGCATATTAGTTCATAGTTTTGAATTTTAGGAAATCATGCCCCCTCTTCACTGTTAAATGACTAATCTCTTATGAAAATATTTTTATAAATAGGTCAGTGTGGAAACCCAGTCATTAAAATTTGAGAAACTAGCAAGAGTGGCTGGTGGTGAGAGCTTCTTGGTGGTACCCAAAATTAAATGCAAGTCCCACGTACCTATCACACTCACAAACTCTTCTTTGGCTCTGGTTAGTATTTTTGCTTTTGTTTGTTTTTTCTTTTTTACTATATATTACTAGAATAATAGAGTAGCATCATTTTTTATAATTGTTTCATAATCATTTGGTTGATAATTTAGGATGCAGTTTAAAGTTACCTGGGGGCAAATTAAAGTTTTTAGTATTAGCAATTAAGACAGATTCACTGCCCTCTCTAAAACAGTTGGGTTTGTGTGGGGACTTCAGCACTGATAATCATTTCACATTAAAGGTGTATGGCATATATATGTAGTCTTCCAAATGAAATGGGAACAGAGTTAAGATGAATTAAAGAGTTGCTTTTTGGAAGGGACTGAGGAGATGGAGGAATGGAGTGAAAGAATCTCTGGGTTATCTGGGCCTGAACTTGAAGGATTATGAAAGACACGGATGTTATAGAAAGGACTGGAAAGATGATATACACGAGGTGATGTGCTATCAGTGGGCTGAACCAGAGCATGTAAAGTGGTCACTGGAAACCACAAAAAGGTCTGTTGGTCTTGACTCTGCTCTGGTTTTGGCGAATTATACATGAAAACTAAATAATGGATGTAATCAAATAAGGCTATTCTTCAACTGTTCCTGGTGCAACCTCTTAAATGCAGGAATTGGCAAACTTTTGAAAACAAAAAACTGTATGAAATGTTATGAATTAAAATATTTGAAATCTCAGACGAGATTCAAGAAAGGATATCAAAACATTGAAAGGACTTCATAATTCCCATGACTTTTGAAGCATAATGGCAAAATTTAGTGAATTGCCTGGTTTATGAAATGTACCATTTAAGAGAGAATGATAGTTCCCAAAGGATGAAGTTTAGAGGAAGCTTTCATCACTGATGATAATTTTTAGAACAAGTATCAATGATATAAAGTGGTTTAAAATGTTTAATAAATAGATAGGCTTTTATTAGCGAGGCAGTGGAAAATATATGGGTCATATTTTGTAGGAAGAGAGGAAAGTGATTGGTTCTCAGTGAATGTAGGTTTGCAGCAGGGGTGTGTGATGTCTCCATGGTTGTTTAATTTGTTTATGGATGGGGTTGTTAGGGAGGTGAATGCAAGAGTTCTGGAAAGAGGGGCAAGTATGAAGTCTGTTGGGGATGAGAGAGCTTGGGAAGTGAGTCAGTTGTTGTTCGCTGATGATACAGCGCTGGTGGCTGATTCATGTGAGAAACTGCAGAAGCTGGTGACTGAGTTTGGTAAAGTGTGTGAAAGAAGAAAGTTAAGAGTAAATGTGAATAAGAGCAAGGTTATTAGGTACAGTAGGGTTGAGGGTCAAGTCAATTGGGAGGTAAGTTTGAATGGAGAAAAACTGGAGGAAGTAAAGTGTTTTAGATATCTGGGAGTGGATCTGGCAGTGGATGGAACCATGGAAGCGGAAGTGAATCATAGGGTGGGGGAGGGGGCGAAAATCCTGGGAGCCTTGAAGAATGTGTGGAAGTCGAGAACATTATCTCGGAAAGCAAAAATGGGTATGTTTGAAGGAATAGTGGTTCCAACAATGTTGTATGGTTGCGAGGCGTGGGCTATGGATAGAATTATGCGCAGGAGGGTGGATGTACTGGAAATGAGATGTTTGAGGACAATGTGTGGTGTGAGGAAACTGGTTTGATCGAGTAATGTAAGGGTAAGAGAGATGTGTGGAAATAAAAAGAGCGTGGTTGAGAGAGCAGAAGAGGGTGTTTTGAAATGGTTTGGGCACATGGAGAGAATGAGTGAGGAAAGATTGACCAAGAGGATATATGTGTCGGAGGTGGAGGGAACGAGGAGAAGTGGGAGACCAAATTGGAGGTGGAAAGATGGAGTGAAAAAGATTTTGTGTGATCGGGGCCTGAACATACAGGAGGGTGAAAGGAGGGCAAGGAATAGAGTGAATTGGATCGATGTGGTACACCGGGGTTGACGTGTGGACGTGTGTGTGTATACATTTGTGTATGGGGGTGGGTTGGGCCATTTCTTTCGTCTGTTTCCTTGCGCTACCTCACAAACACGGGAGACAGCGACAAAGCAAAATAAATAAATAAATAAAATATTTTGTTGGGTGATATTTGTAGGTAATCCTTGATGCCACTTTTTCTCAGAAAATTATAGCTACAGAATTATAAATAATTAAAAGCTTAATTTGTATTCATTTTGTACATCAGCATGTGGCACCTTATTCGTGTACTAAGTAACCATGCCAACATATAGAATATTTTGAATAGTTTATAAGTGCTTTCACTGAATGTTATTGGATGGTGTGAGGATTTTGCATACAGGAGCTGATGTCACTATGCTTTGATTGCATAAGTAAAAATGGACTTTAGTTATATGATACAGAATAAGATGGCTTATTGAGTATCTGTTACTGTAAAATTTGCAGGCTAATGAAGTACATCAAGTTGGTGCAGAAGCTAAGTCACAGGTGATGGATACAGAGCTTTCTGATGGGGAAATGGGTGTTGACTGTTTTTGCATAGCTGTCAGTAAAAAAGCTGTGCCAAACTCTGCTTTAACTCTTGGACAGTATGTTTTGTATTGGAAAAGGTAAGTTTTGTGTGTATGTATATATGTGTGTGCATGTAAAAAGTCACTTATGGCAAGGCTGTATCATTGGGAGTACAGTCTTGTCAGAGAACTTCTCATTCTTAAGGGATCTCCATTTTCCTACCACCGTCAAAAGCACAGCTTATTGCTGCAGTTGCCTTTCAAAGTGTCTATGGGTAACACCAGGGAAATGGCGATCAAATATGAAACATATTATTTTTCTTTTATTATATTTGATGCCTGCTTCCTGCATTAGTGAGGTAGTGCCAGGAAACAGACAAAAAATGGCCCATCCACTCATATATACATATATATACATAAATGCCCATACACTAACATATACATACATATACATATCAACATATACATTCATATACATACACATACACAGACATTTGCATTACTATTTATTTATTATACTTTGTCGCTGTCTCCTGCGGTAGTGAGATAGCGCAAGGAAACAGATGAAAGAATGGCCCAACCCACCCTCATAAACATGTATATACATACACGACCACACACGCACGTATACATACCTATACATTTCAACGTATACATATATATACATACACAGACATATACATATATACACATGTACATAATTCATACTTGCTACCTTTATTCATTCCCATCACCACCTCGCCACACATGAAATGACAACCCCCTCTCCCCGCATGCGCAACAAGCGCTAGAAAAAGACAACAAAGGCCACATTCGTTCACACTCCATCTCTAGCTGTCATGTATGATGCACTGAAACCACAGCTCCCTTTCCACATCCAGGCCCCACAAAACTTTCCATGGTTTACCCCAGACACTTCATATGCCCTGGTTCAATCCACTGACAGCACGTCAACCCCATTATACCACATCGTTCCAGTTCACTCTATTCCTTGCACACCTTTCACCCTCCTGCATGTTTAGGCCCCGATCGCTCAAAATCTTTTTCACTCCATCCTTCCACCTCCAATTTGATCTCCCACTTCTCGTTCCCTCCCCCACTGACACATATATCCTCTTTGTCAATCTTTCCTCACTCATTCTCTCCATGTGAACAAACATATACATATACATATATAAACATATACATATACATATATATACATATACATATATAAACATATACATATTCATACTTGCTTGCCTTCATCCATTCCCGGCACCACACTGCCCCACAGGAAACAGCATTGCTACCCCCTGGTTCAGCGAAGTATCGCCAAGAAAACAGACAAAAAAAAAAGCCTCATTCATTCACAATGTCTCTAGCTTTCATGTGTAATGCACCGAAATCACAGCTCCCTGTCCACATCCAGGCCCCACAGACCTTTCCATGATTTACTCCAGACATTTTACATACCTTGGTTCAGTCCATTGACAGCACATTGACCCTGGTATATCACATTGTTCCAATTCACTCTCTTCCTTGCAGTGAAAAGACAGGTTATTTGGAATGTGAATGGAGAGAATATGAAGTAGGGTGTTTCAGGTACATGGGTGTGGATATGGCAGTGAATAGAACCATGGGAGCTGAAGTGAGAGCTAAAGTGAGCCATAGGGTGGGTGGAGGGGAAAAAGTCTTGGGTGCATTGAGGAATGTGTGGAAGGAGAAGTCACTGTGCTTAAGGCAGAGGGTATGCTTGACTGCTTAGTAGTCCTGTTGGTGCTGTATGGATGTGAGGTGAGTGCCTGAGACAAAAATGTACAGATAAGATGAAAGGTGTGGTTGTAAGTGGGATATTTATGAGAGACCTGAAATGGGTTAGACATGGAGAGGATAAGCAAAGAAGGGATAACTAAGAGGGTATACATGTCAGAAGTGACAGGAACAAGAAAAAGGGAGAAACCAAGGAAGAAGTGGGGTCTAGACATGCAGGATGATGCATGGGATGCTATGGGCAGAGCAAATTGGAGCAATGTGTTTTACAATGCCTGACATGCTGTCATTAAGCTGAACAAGGATATAAGCAACAATAAGAAACCACAGAAAAGTCTGTGGTGTCTGATTGTGGATGAGGGGCTCTGGTTTTGCAGCAGTGATAAGGACGTATACATCAGGATCATGATGCTAAATGTGTTGTAGATTTGTAGGGACATGAATATAAGCAATATTATTATTTCAGTTGAATTGTCAGGTATTTGTGCAAGCCACTGTAATTGCTATATTTAATTGCTGTGCACTGATTTAATACTTTCTAGTGATGAGTGTGTGAATATTAATTTAACTGTAAACACTTAAAAGTAGTTATAATTTTGAAATAATATCAGTTGCAAATCCATTTTTTAAAAATTGAGTAAAACCTTAAATTTTTTTTTCCAAATTTTGCTCTGTCTTTCTGAACTTTTTATTTCCGTACTTTAGATCAAATAGTGACTCCCCAGCTGTGAGTGTGAGTGTAGGTCTGCCGTCAGTTGTGGTTGAGCACTGTGGTTTGTGGGTAGAATGTGAAGTAGCCCCACAAGGAACAGTACGCACCCCTTTATCCCTGGCTTACATCATATCCAATCATGCTGCTCACACTACCGAGCTTGCCCTCACTATGCAGGTGTCGGATGCGTTTATGTATGCTGGGCACAAGCAGGTATGTCATCTGTGATTTTTCTTTTTGTATGTTGCCATTACATGAATATTTTTCCCATAGCGTTTCGTAAAGACTGTACGTCATCAGATCTGTGTGTTTGATTAGCAAACAGGAGCTTAAGTCATCAATGTATTTTTTACCTTTTAGATTGTAATGTGATTATTGCAAAATAATGCATGAGTTCTAGAAACATGAAAATCAGATCTACTACTAAATGATTACACACACACACACACACACAGAAGGAAATAAGCTTTAGGATTCTGTGATCAGTGAAAAGTCACCTTTAGTAGTGAGGCTGTATCGTTGGAAGGGGAGGACAGTCTCATCAATCCAAAAGAATCTGCCTTTCCCTACTACTGCAGAAGTTTGGGTAACACCAGAACTCCTTTATAGAAATTGGTCCTGAGGTATGTGTATACAAGTAAGTAAAATGATAAATTTAGGGAGAGAGAGAAACAAGAGTATTCAGCTATCTGCAATTTCTCAATTACCATAAAAAAAGGAAAATATCATGGGTACTTGAATTTTAATATTGTTAGTGAGGACAGGGGAATAAAAAAAATGGAAACCAGTCTTTGAGAGGAGATACAATTTCAGAAGCTGTTGAGCTTAAGGAATTCAGACATGAATAGGGAAGTGTGAATTGTTAGAATACAAACTGTGGTATGTAGGATTCTGACACATAATGAAGGGTTTTGAATATGAATAACTTTGTAAATAGAAGGGAAAGGTTAGAAAAGAGAGAGGTATGTTTTAATAAAAGATGTAAAAAAAAAACAAAGGAGCACAGATGGACTGTGAAGATATCACCCAGATGTCTGTACTTAACAAGATAATATACTGTAACATGTCCTTTAAAACTATGCTTTCTGACATACAGAATTTTGGCTATTCACTCAACATTCATTTTCGACTCTAATTAATCACAAAATATGTCTTATGAATTCAACTTTTGTCATCTTATACCACATATGTTTTTACTCCTCAGATGCGGTTACGTGTGTTACCAGGCTCAAGTGAACGAGTGACCTATACACTCTACCCTTTGCTGGCAGGGAATGTTCACTTACCAAAGTTAACGCTTAGCATAGAGTCTCACTTTCCAGGGCAGCCCACCTCCCTAGATGCTCTTTTAGCCCGCATTCTACCAACACATGTTTACGTTATGGTAAGGGCCCTTTGCATGTGAATGCCATATCATGCCCTTTGCATTAATTAGTACCCATTTCAGAGAAAGGTCTTTTTATAGTAATCTTACCTTTGGGAAAATTTAACTTATGTACATCATAAATGGGTAGATGATTAGAGGAGCATTCATGTAGTGTTCTCCAGGTATTGTTTCTTATATATATGCAAAAGGCAATGTTTGGTGAGGTTAAGGATGTTGAAAGCAAGAAGTCTTATAATGAGTATCTCACCTTGAAAATCTTTGTTGTGAGTGTTGAGTCAGACAGGATAATGGGTGTTAAAATATACGTATAGATAAGTGCTAGTTGGAGGAGTGTAACTAGTAAGGCAGGAGGAGTAGGGAGGTATTTAGGTGCTGATTGAGCTGTAATAAGTGTTTTGTATTTATATCATTATTGATAGTATTTCAGGATCATCACAGTTTGTGATCTGGTTTGTGTTTTGGGTGGTGTCAATGAACAAGACATAGTGCTGGCATGGGTATTACAAATCCTATTCCTTGCCTTATTGTCTGGCTTCTCAAATGGTCGTGTAGTTATAGAGGGGAGGGAAGGTGGATCTGGATGTAAAGCTTGCTTTCAAGGATGGAGATGTATGTGTATGTTTTGTTCATGGAGGACCAAATATTTTATCTTATTTTTATCAAGCATGGGAATGGGGTTCTGTTTGTAGATTATGAAAGTGATATAAAAAAAATGAGTTGGCTTGTATGAGAATTAAGCATATGAAATATATGTTTAGATACAGATTGAATAATGAATCATTTCATTTAGGTTAAAGTTATAAATTTGCCACTTAACTTAGATTATTACTTTTCAGCCTCAAGCCAAGGGTAATGATCCAGATAGTGCTTCAGTGGCTGGTTGCATCTCTGCCATGATTGTGATGTAGTTAGTATATCATTAGTTCTAATTCTTTATGCAATACAGTTTTTTAATTAAAGGTTTTTCTTGATCACTGTTTCCTGCATTAGCTGTTCTCTAGGTGTCACATGCAAAGTACCGAAACCATTGCCACTCAGTCTGTTAACAGCATCATCCCATGAATTCCATATTCTGATTCACCCTATCCTGTGCATGCTGTTCGTTCATCCTCCTGCATGTTCAGACCCCAATCACTCCAACCATCCATCTCAAATTTGGTCTCCCCTTCTCTTTGGTCCCTCCTTCTAATATTTTTATTTTTTAAATTTTTGTATTTACATTGTTAAATATAGTATCATCATTATTAAGACTATTTTTTCATTATTTTTTCGTTCTTGATTGCTGTTTCCTATTTTAGCAAGGTAGCATCAGGAATAGATGAAGAAAGGCCACTTTCACACCATTCTGTAGATGTTGTGTGTAAGGCACCAAAACCACAGCTCCTGCTCACAGCCAGGCCCCATAGACCTTTCCAAGGTTTTGCCTGGCCACTTCACATACCTTAGTTTAGTCCATTGAGGGTGTCAACCCCTTTATACCACATCATTCTAATTCACTCTGTCCCATGCACACCTTTAACCCTCTTGAGTGTTCAGGCCCTGTTCACCCAAAATCTTTTTCACTCCATCCTTCCATCTTTACTTTGGTCTCTCCTTTCCTGTTGTTCTCTCCACTTTTGACACAGATATCCTCTATGTCAACCTCTCCTCACTCATTCTCTCCACATATGCAAACCAATTCAGCACATCCTCTTCATCTCCCTCAACCACACTCTTTTTATTACCAGACCTCTCTTTTACCCTTTTATTATTTACTCCATCAAACTACTTCACTGGCCTCAAAACATTTCATTTCCATGACCATTACCACCATCTGGACATCATCTATAACCCATGCCTTTCATCCTTATGATACTGTTATGACTACTATACCTTCATATATATACCCATTTTTATTATTACTATCATAGAACCCTAAAACACCTCATACAGAGTCTCGTAATTGTAAGGTTGTATTACATTGAGGAGCAGGGACTGAATGGACTCATTTGAAAAAGTTCTCTGACAAGACTACACTTTTTCATCAGTTGATGATGATACAGCCTTGCAAAAAGTGACTTTTTCATTCGCTGTGTAACCTTAAGCTGGCAAAATCCAGGAACACTTACATAGCTCACCTCATATACTTACATAACTCACCTCATAATGATGGAGAGATCTCATTACATCAGGATGTCATTCAACAGTTCACTGAAACCCATGTTATAAGTGCTGCAGGAGCTACATCTCTTCCTTGTATATTAGCTGACTCTTCTTCATCTTCTATCCCATCATTGTGATCATAACACGAAAGTGCACTTAGGGACTTATCACATTTCATTTTCCTTGTGGTTATCGGCAAATACTAGATCATACGCACCACTGTGGCCTCTTGCAGTGCTGTTTCCTGTTGGGCAGGGTGGCACCCAAAATGAGTAATGGCAAGCAAATAAATGTGTGTGTGTATGTATATATGTCTGTGTGTGTTAGTTATGTATATGTGTGTGCTTGTATAGGCATTTATATATACACATGTGGAAAGGGAGCTGTGGTTTTGGTGCATTACACGACAGCTAGAGATTGTGTGAGTGAATGTGGCCTTTTTTTTGTCTTTTCCTGGTGCTACCTGTGTGTCAGGTAGAAACGGGAACAGATGAAGGCATCAAGTATGAACATGTACATGTGTGTATATATGTGTGTGTATGTATATGTATGCATATATATGGGCATTTATGATATGTGTATATGAGTGGTTGGGCCATTCTTCGTCTGTTTCCTGGCACTACCGCTGACACGGGAAGCAGTGAATAAGTATAATAATAATAATAAACATATACTATTATTATTTATTTATTATACCTGATCGCCATTTCCTGCATCAGCGAGGTAGCACCAGGAAACAGACAAAGAAAGGCCCATCCACTCACATACACACATATATATACATAATGCCCATACGTGCATATATATACATACATATCAACATACACCTCCAACTTGGTCTCCCACTTATTGTTCCCTCCACCTGACACATATATCCTCTTTGTCAATCTTTTTCTTTCATACTATTCGCCATTTCCCGCCTCAGCAAGGTAGCGTTAAGAACAGAGGACTGGGCCTCTGAGGAAACATCCTCACCCAGCCCCATTCTCTGTTCCTTCCTTTGGAAAAAAAAAAAAAAAAAAAAAAAAGAGAGAGGGGAGGATTTCCAGTCCCCCGCTCCCTCCCCTTTTAGTCGCCTTCTACGACACGCAGGGAATACGTGGGAAGTATTCTTTCTCCCCTATCCCCAGGGATAATCTATCAATCTATCCTCACTAATTCTCTCCATATGTCCAAACCATTTCAACAAACCCTCTTCTGCTCTCTACACCACACATCTCTCTTACCCTTGCATTACTTATTCAATCAAACCACCTCACACCACATATTGTCCTCAAACATTTCATTTCCAACACATTCACCCTCCTCTGTACAACCCCATCTATAGCCCATGCCTTGCAACCATATAATATTGTTGGAACCACTATTCATTCAAACACACCCATTTTTGTTCTCTGAGATAATGTTTTCCCACACATTCTTCATCGCTCCCAGAACCTTTGCCCCTCCCCAACCCTGTGACTCGCTTCCACGGTTCCATTCGCTGCTAAGTCCATTCCTGGATATCCAAAACACTTTACTTCCTCCATTCAAACTTACATCCCAACTAACTTGGCCCTCAACCCTGCTGAACCTAATAACCATGCTCTAATTCATATTTACTCTCAACTTTCTCCTTTCTCTCCCTTTTCTAAACTCAGTCTCCAACTTCTGCAGTTTCTCACTCAAATCAGCCACCATTGCTGTATCATCGACAAACAACATGTCTGTAATAGAAACAATTTTAAAGTATTATTCTAATGCATCAGAATTTTTCATTTGTAATATTTGAAGACCAGAGTTGTGAAAAGAGTGCATTATAAATTTTATTCAAGTTATTGAGAGTCCTTTCATTGCATCAAATTGAATACTTCTTGGGTTTTCACTGTGATATTTTAACATATGCCTAATGAAGATTTTTTTTTGTTTCATGGAAAGGGCCATTATCTGGTAGATCTGAGTAAGGATCCCATTTATTGCCAGAATTCCTTGTTTAATTCTTCAACCAGAGCAATATCTTTCTGTATATCAATATAGAGATGCAAATCATGTTTAAAACACATTTAGATATTCAGGAATTCCAATCATTCCTCGTTACACATCACCCTATAATTTCTATTCTTTTATCAAAATAGTTTTATATATTAGAAAAAAATTCAAGGTATATTCTATGGCACCATAATTTCCCATTGAAAATATTTGAAGATTATGAATTTTAGTCAACTTTGAGAGTTTTGTCACTGAATCCTTTAAAACTGTAAAGTTATGGCTATTCTTTGAGTGATATTTTAACATAAGCTATTCATATTTTGCTGAAAAGTCATTATTTGGTAGATCCTTGAGTAAGAATCCCAGTTATTAACTGAATTTCTTATCCTTTGAATTCTTGAATAAAGTAAATATCTTTCTGTAAATCAATACAGAGATACAAATCATTTGTTTAATGTGACATTTATATTCAGTGATTCTACCATCCAAATAATTGAGATTATGGGTGTAAGAAATCCTTACCACATCTTAGATAAGCCTTTCCTGAAATATTTAGTTGATTTCATAAGGACACCTCATAGTAATGAAAACAACTTTGTTCTACATCTCATTGGGTGAAACCACTCAGACAAGTTTGATCCCTTCACAGCAAACGGGCTAGGCAAGTGCACATAAAGAACATACACACAATGCATTCCTCACATTAAATATGGCACATTGGTTTATCATATATGTAAGCAAGCACCTTTTATATTAAGTATATTTCAGACCTTGGTTCCCCAGTCCCACATCCAGGAAAAAGGTCATGAGTGCCAAATTTCCTGGGCTTACTAAATTTCAAAACCTGTTCCATCCATTACACATAACTCCACTCCCATCTAAATGGGGTGAATCAAGTGCATATAGACAAACAACTTTTGTGGAAATATATTTTGCAGAACCAGGGTCAATAACCCTATGGGCAGCCAGAAGAAAGGGATGCCCAATTACCTGGGGTACACCTTCTTCCATGCAATCCTTATAAATATATAACGATCACAGGGAAAATAGATATTTTCTAATTCGTCATATATTTATTATAAAATAATCAAATCCTCTGTTCAACACTTCCTCATTGGTCAACATTAAACATAACAAAGTGGGGGACCAGACACTTAAAAAATTTCATATGCCCATTAAAATACAATTATACAGGACAAGAACGGGGACTTCCAATGAGCAGGTGTTGTTAGACAATACAATCAACAATTTACATACATACATCACGTTGAGCGTTGGAAAATGTGAAAACAAACTTATCAAATCTTTAAAGAGAAATAAATTAAAGAATTGTTTAGAGGACAGGTGGGTGAGGCGTCGTGACGGGAGGAAAACTGGCTGCAACTTCCCCCACCCACATACCTTCCATCTCGCCTTACTGCCCACATAAACGTCCTCCCTTTCGTAGGTTGAGGGGGGCATGGAACGGGCCAGCATTGGGCAATGTGTACTAGTTTGTTAGGGTTGATGGTGGTAGCAGCAGCAGCTATCCCTCGAGTCCGCTGCATGTGAACACTTTCCCCAATACCCTCCCCCTTCACTGTCAAACTGACAGTACCAGCAAAAGACAGCAGACCTCCCTTACGGCAAGTGCGTTACCTACAAGGAATGTCAAAGATGAAGGGAGATCACTGTTGAGGTTGTGCCTGCACTGCAGTCTGCAGCTCTGGGAGCTCTTGGGCACAGGGGTATAACAATACCATTACATTTACATTCTTTCATCATTTATTGTGCAGAAATGTACAGGCACAATCCCCATAGTACATCCTGCTCTAGAAGTTCAGCAAGCTAGAATGCACCATACATGTCTAGCTAATACCTTGGCAAAAGACCTATTTGCACTCTTCAAATTATAAACAAGACAGCAACTGCCCAATGACTAATGCAAAATTGTACAAAGTTACCGTAATAAAATTTTTCTTTCGATCTTTTTATGTAACCACTGAGTTTATTTTCTTCGTCTTTCATAAGCCTAGATAAGCCCTATGTAGGGCTAATAAATTGTCTTTTAAGGAATTGGCATGAGTTTTTAGCTCAGGATCTGTAGTCTATACTTCAGATTTGCTTCAAGGAAGCATAATATCGTTCCTGTTTTGCAGATATAAAGCACTGCAAAAATAACAATCACATTTTGTAGTCTGTATGAGAATCCGTGAATTACTTACAAAATATTTACAAGGTACTATCTACAAGGGCTAAGTAGCACACTGGTACTATAATGTCTCCACAAACTTAGAGAGTTTGTCTTGCGGGGTAACGTCTGCCTCTGAGGTGGCCACCATACCACCCATTTGTTGGTTATTGGCAGGTTGTAGGGGAGGCAGCCCCTGGTGAGTTTGATGCCCACTTCCTGGCCCTAATTGGGAGAGCATCATAGAATCTCCTGGAGTGCCACTACCACCCATGGCTGGGCCTTGCTGGCTACCATGATGTGGAGAATGCACTGGAGCTGGGTGGTGTGGAGAGGGCACTGGTCCCGCACGAGGGGACGGGATGCGTGGGGACGGGATGGGACCATGATTTCTGGGAGAGGGATTAGGTTGTGGCGACCGTACTGTTTGGGGTAAATTACTTGGTGGAGGAGATGTAACCGTTTGTATCAGCTGCTGTGGGGACGGGTTGGTCATGGTTGACCCAGGGGGCATCATCCCTGAGGCAACAGTTTGAGGTGACATAGATGGTGGCACTGGTTTCATTTGTTGTTGCTGCATCAACATTTGTTGCTGCTGTTGCTGCTGAGGAAACCCTTGCCCAAACTGGCCATCTCCACCCTGATAATTATGCTGCTGAGGAAAGTTAATTTGTCGTCTTTGTGTATACAATGGTGCCTGAGGTTGCTGGAAGCCCCCTGGTTGAGACTGCTGTTGCTGCTGCTGCTGTTGCTGCTGCTGTCGTATTTGCATAAGTTTCTGTTGTTGGTACCACTGCTGCTGATGTGTCATATTCGCCTGGTTTGGTGGAACTCCCATAGGTTGCTGCTGACCCTGAATGGGTTGGTTAGTGGCCATTTGGGTCACTATACCTCCAGGCATTGTGGTCTGCATACCACCTGGTTGAATATTGGGTTGTAACCCACCTGGTTGCATACTAGGCTGCAATGACCCTTGCACAGTTCCCTGTATCCCACTAGTACCTTGGGGTATTATGCCTGGTTGACCTGTGGTTCCCTGTGGGTTTTGTTGTTGCTGTTGTTGTTGCTGCTGCTGCTGTTGCTGCTGCTGCTGCTGTTGTTGTTGCTGTTGTTGTTGTTGCTGCTGCTGCTGCTGTTGCTGCTGACTTTGCTGTTGAATTTGGCGATGTCTAATGAAAGCTGCCATTAACTGGGGATGGGTCTTAAGTATCTGTAATACCTCAGATTGCTGATGCGGCCCTGAGGGATTCTTAAGAGTTTGGAGAAGCTGCTGTAGGGCTTGTGTGGCATTCCTCTGGGGCTGCCCACCAGGCTGGCCTGGCTGACCAGGCTGCCCTGGCTGTCCAGGAGGGCCCATAACAGCTGGGCCAGGAGGTCCTTGCTGACTCATTGGGTTGGGTTGTGTCATCATCCCTGGTCTGATACCACCACCCTGCCCTTGTTGTTGCTGCCCAATAATTCCACCAGGCCCCGGGTTTGGATATCTATAAAAACAAAAATAATAAAATTAAGCCTAAATACAATGTCAGGAAATGACTCTGCAAGTCACAGTAATCTGAACATATGAAGAAAAACTTGCAGTAATCTGAACATATGAAGAAAACTCGCAGTAATCTGAACAAATGAAGAAAAAACCACCACCTTCATCTAGTGTTGTTATAATTCTATAGCTATAAAGCAGGATAAATTACATATTCTAATGCACCACAAAGCACTACCTCATCACTTGCCCTACCGACATTCCTGGTTTAGAAACTTCTCCAACCTCTGCTTTTGGTTTGCTGGACAAGGCTACAAGAAACCTATGGCCACAAGACATTACCCAATACACAAAATAAAATTTCAGAAGCTGCCATGGATACTCAATCCTCGATACCGTAGTTAATAAAATGGTATACACTCCTTCCCAACATAAATGTCCTTGGGTTCCTTTCTGACCATCCAGTCAGATCTCGAAATGGTCATATGTCGGATGCATGTCATCATGACATGTAGAATCTGTATCCCTGTAAAGCATTCTTTTATCCTACTTAATTTCCATCATGATTATCTCTTTTTTAATAAACAGCTTTATTATACGATTCTGTAGTTTCTTTTTATTTTCATCTGATTCTTTGGTTTATACTTCATCAATTTTATTTTTTAATTTATACTTTCTTCTGGTCATATGTAGAGATGGTTGTAAGTCGCATAGGCTGTAAATAGGGGATCAGGAGTACATTATTCCACGTTTATATACTCAAAACCATGGTAGGCAAGGGACCTCTATACACATTAGCTAGAGTGAAATTGTTAAGTTTTATGATTTCTTTAGCTCTCTTAAGATGCTGAAGTGTGAGCTCTCTTAAGATGCTGAAGTGTGATAGCACCAAAAAAAATCTTAAAGATAGCCACATGTTTCAAATGAGTAAACACCCAACATGTACATGCAAGTTAACTTTATCTATTCAGCATTAATATCTATGTCAGGTGGATGACAAAAAAAAAAAAAAAAAAATGTAAATCCCCTTTTATTACTACTTTTTTTTTCAATATTTCACAAAAGAATGCAGTACTGTTCTTCCTATGTGCTTTTGCCTCTCATAAACCTACTTACCTCTTAAACCTTCATATTCTCTCCAAAGCAACTCGAGAGCCTTCATGATACTGCATCATGATATTGCATTAGACTTGCACAATGTCCATTGAATAATAAAAAAAAAAAATATATACCTGTTCCACAACTGCTCCATTCCTGGTAAAACTCTGTTTTGTTGCTGTTGTTGCTGCTGCTGTTGTTGCTGTTGTTGCTGCTGCTGTTGTTGCTGTTGCTGCTGCTGCTGCATGACCGCATTAGGTTTACCCATTGGGTTCATCGGCGAAACCTGAGGGCCCATATTGATCTGAGGTATGGCACCAGTGGGCATCTGAGTGCGGACTGGCTGCTGCGGTGCAATGGGAGGAGGCATCATGGGTGCTTGGCTTACTGCAGCATTACCAGGATTACCCTTTCCATAGCTCACAGCAGTGGCAGGGCCAGTTTGTCGTGCAGCTTCTTCCTGAACCTGTCATAAATGTAAATGGTGTAAGCATTCAAATCTTCATATATCTTAAGAATAATGACTCATTAAAGCCTTCATCTAAAACACCTAAAGTAACACTTGACAATAATACAGATTTCAGGCTGAAAAAAAAAGAAAATAATGTGGAAAATTCACAAAGAACATCAAACAAGCAGCTTTACATCACCCAATTAAACACTGGCTTACTCTATACAGAACATCTCTATTCACAATGAAATCCATCATCAATATCTTAATTCCTAATAAATTAGAACAACATATAAGTGTGATGAAAAAAGAAAAATCATATGGACACTGCACAGCAAACATCAAACAGGCAGTTTTACATCCCACAATTTAACACTGGTTTACTCTATATAAAACATCTGCATCCCCAATGAAATCCCTAACAAATATGAGAGCCACTCCCACTCGACAAAATCCCAGGCATACTAAGCATTACAAATGACATATAGATGACATTCCCCTCCTAAATCACAAACATCATAACAAAAGACAAAAGCCATAGATATGATTAATGATCTCAAAACACTCACCAGCACTAATTTTGGACTAGAAAAATTATCCCTTAGCACCCTTTCACAAACATTTCATTTATAAACTTAATCTTCAACTATGCTTCAACTACTTGATCATCCACCCTCAAGAGCAAACAACAAAACCACAAAGCACAAAAACTTGACACTCACAACAATTACAAGTCACTCATTAATCCCTATAAGACCCAAGCAGTACTAGTATGTTTTATGGTATGGATAGCCTCATCATACTTGTACACAATGCTTCCTCCCACCCTTATTTAAATCTGGGGGCACAATTTACTAGTGTGAAGAGGTACTTTACGTCATAAGCAACTGTAATTAGCACTGGGAAAAAATCCTAGTCAAAGTTAACCATACAGCACAATGTCTTCCTTTCATGGGGCCCTACCCATACTCGTAAAGTTTGCCTTTTCCTGCCATCATTTCAACAGAAAGGGGCACTTCATCAGTATGTACAAATGCCTTACATTTGGAAAGAATCCTTGACTGTCATCCACACAACACAATGTGGAAAATTATGGCCCTGGGGTACACCCCATATTAATTAGAGGCAAACTGGCAATATTCTTTGGGGCACTAATTATGAAGAATGATTCAGCGATTGTTTAACAGTTAACAGTGGGAGAAATTTTTTTTGTAGATCTATAATCTGTAGGTGTTGATGGAGGACATGAAGATATCTTGTGTCAATGGAAGCAAAAAAAACATCATACAGTGAGCTTACATGGCACACCAAAGTAAATGTCCATAGAGCAACATACATAGAGTACAGTGATGTGGTATTCAGAGGGTAACATGCTATCAATGGATGTAACCAAAACGAGAAGTTAGGAGAGATAGGTAGTATGTTTGAGGAAAGAATCCTGGATGTTCAGGCTCTGGGTGAAACAAAGCTCAAGGGTAAAGGGGAAGAGTGGTCTGGGAAACTCTTGGGCATAAAGTCAAGGGTTGGTGAGAGGGCAAGAGCTAGGGAAGGAGTAGCACTACTCAAGAAGCAGTTGTGGGAGTATGTGACAGAGCGTAAGAAAGTAAATTCTAGATTGAACAACTCCCATCTTCTTTAAAAATGCCATCCAATTCTTTGTTTATAGCCTATCACTAACCCTATCTGTAACCTCTAAACCCCCTCCCCTTCAACTTTGTTTCACACAAAAAAATCTAATTAGTATAAGTGAAATTACAAAAATCAAAAATAAAGATAGAAGGCTATATATTAACATGAAATGATTAGAAAGGAATGTGCAAGAAACCTATTAATATGTTGGACATATGGTATACTACAGATCACTGAAAACCTTTTGTTATTGAGGTGGGGTAATATGTATTGAGTGAAATAATGAGTGTCAAGTTATTTCAAAGGAGGAAGCAAAGGGAATAACTATATCATGCACTACAGGGACCTTTTGTGAGGGTCTAGGTGTCAATGGAATCACTGGTCCGGATAAGAAATAAAAATTCTGTCCACATAGTAATTAATCTAGTTCTGTATAAGTGTGTAACCCATTGATCATTTTATCTAACAGTAAACTGATGATATCAGTAAGCTGAATGGCAGTAAAAACCTGATGAACCCCACATAAAAAGGACCAGATTTTCAGGTAATGTCTAAACAGATAAGTTATTAAGTCTGAATATTATGGCACAAAATAATTGTCAATTTATTAAGAACAGTTCTGTTAGGCATACCTGTGCAATAGCCTTCATTACATTTGGTGGAGGTGGTGCCTGTGTAGCAGGTTTGATACCTGGTTGAGTGTTGTGGATGGGACTCTGTACAGGCTGAGGAACTGATGCAGTTGGCTGAGGCATTGATGGATTAGCTGCTACACCAAACATTCGTGCATTCATCTGATGCATTCTTCTCTTCATTAATTGCTGCTGCTGGAACCTTTGCTGCATTTCCTGTTGCCGCAACTTTTGCTTAATGTTAAAGCAATATGGAACAACACACCTTTGTTCTTTACAATTTCTTGCATGATAACAACAAAGGGCAATGAGCTGTTTACAAATTGCACATCCACCATTATTCTTCTTTTTGCAAGACTTGGTATGAGACAAAACCCTCTTCATCTTCTGACAAGATGGAAGCCTGCAGTTTGCATCTCTACACTGAGAAGCATGTACCAAAGACTGTATACACCGCTGTATAGACTGTCTTCGTGCCTCCTGTGGGTTAAGGTTCTTATTCTCAGTGGAGACTGATCCATCTTCTAGATCCAGTCCAAGTTTTATCATCTTATGAGAATGACCTTCAGACTTGAAGCAAGAGGTACAAAGATCAAAGTCATCACACTCTTGGCAGTGGTAACGTGTCTCCACATGAGCCTTGCAGTTATTGCAAGTATACACAAAGCGGTCCTGCCCTTGATTATGAAGCTCATACATCATAACCATCGTAGAGTATTTGGCACGGCGTAATGATGAGAACTCCAAGTGCCGTTCACTGGCCAGTGTGAGAAAGGCATCCCTACCATCCATGAGATCACATACCATGATAGGATCAGGGTCCTGAATGGGGGGCAAACTAACTGCGGACTGTGCACTATGCAATCTAATTACAAAGAATACATCTTTGTGTTTCTCCATTGTTGCAAATATTTTCTGAGCAAGATCATTACAGCCAGCTGAATTACTCTTGCTCTTTGACTTGTTCTTCTGTTGACTTTTACTCTTGTTCTTGGTTTTGTGTTTCTTCTGACCTTTCTTCTTACCATCTTGACTTGTTTCCTCCTCCTCCTCTTGCCCCATAGCTGCCTGTGCTGCTGCTTCTGCTGCCGCTGCTTCCTCTTGCTTTCGTTTCTCCTCTTCCTCCTGGTCTAGTTCTTTAATACTCTCCTCCATGACATTGGGCCAGAAGTCACCTTCAAAATAGGGTAACTCTGCAGGAGATTTCATGTTGTCTTCAAAGGCTTGTTTATGAATATCCTTGTAATCTAAAACTATTCTCTCTATAATACCCTTATCTAGCATCTTCTTGTACCACTCTTGCAGGCGCTTTGGTTTAGGGATCTTCTGGTCACTAGGATGACAGTGAAAGATGTAGTCATCCCCTTCTGATGGTGGACATGCCCATATGTGTGCCATTGTGTACCTGAATTATAAATGTTGGATGTACATGATAATATTTCTGATGAATCATGACTTAAAAATCATATGCAAGAATTAATGCAATTTTCTTCAATATAAAGTTCTTTATGGATATAAAAAAGCAAATACATGTCTACTAATCTGGTAATTACTGCTGTTTTCTGTTATTTACCAAATTCATTATTCATGTAATATCCTACCAGTGAAGCATCACATTCAACAAAATTCTGCCCAATCTCTGGTCATACCAAATTCATACACTTACAATTTCCAAATACATGTATCAGTATGTATATGGAGTTACAGAGATTATCTAAACAAAGCCTAAAGAGTGGGAGAGGGAGGAATACAGGGTGAAGCAATTTTCTCTACGGAACGGAAAAGACCGAGTGGTCATTTTAAAATAGTTATGCAAACTAAAATTCATACTTACTATTGTTTACCTATCTTTCAACATGTAAAAACATATGTATTTTTGTTCATACACAATGGAATAAAATATTATAAATATATGAGAGATGGTAATGCCATAGGAACTGTGGTGTTTTCTGGCCAAATGTTGTTGAATCTAAGTTAAACCATACTTTTATGGAAGTGGTCTGTACTTTGTTCAACAGATGGTTCCACTCATAAAAAATGTGGCATAAAGACATTTTTGGTTCTAACAAGATTTAACCAACTTTCCTGGAATTTCATCCCATTCCCTGAAGCAGCAACCACTAATGAACTGTTTACCATACCACATTATCAAAGTCTCTGATTAGGTGTGAACATATCCAACCCTTTTTACCTAATTTGAAACAGATTATTCATGAATGTATTCTAACTTTCCTATATCTTTGGCAATGTATTGTGGCCAAAATTGTACTGAATACGCTCACAGAGATCTTACTATACTTTTAAATAGATGTATTACAATTTCTTTAATTTGAAATTTCTCCCAGTAAAACCTTGTTTTCTCTCTGCCTTTTTGGTCTTTTAAGTGAATACTGTTAACTGTTGAGCTCATTTGGCATTTCCAGGTTAGTGATTAATGTTAAGTTCCAGACTTGTCAGTTAAGGATGAATATACTTTAAATTTCTTTTTACTATAATCTTGAGTACACCAGGGTGGTTTACTCTTCCTCCACCTTCGTATAGTATTCATAATCTATCAATCTATCTATATCCCTGGCACCCATTCCCTTCGGAACCTACAATACATATACAGTCAATTTGAGAAATGGATAAATATTGCCTACCTAATAGTTGATAGGCATCCAATGACCAGGGAGGTATATAGCCAGTACAATCCACCTGGGTATCGGGAGGGTTTGTCATGACTGCATCATGAGTCAGCACTTTTGAGGTTGTCAAATTACACTCCTGACCCAGGTAGCTATCTTTTCTATCTACCTAACTCACATGTAGACTGCAAGCACTCTGTCCACAAATATGCAATCTATTCTTGTCATACATGACATTAAAAGACACCAAACTCACATAGCTCATTCTTCTTAACTCTACATTTTCCTGCAGTGAGCACTATGCACTAGCCCTGCCTCTTGGCAAAATGATTTGAACAACAGATAGAAGCAGTGGTTAGGACCATTTAGGATGGAGCATTAAGTAGATACAGTCAGTAGGATCATTAGGTCTCTGCAAATACTGCACTAGAGCTCCCCTAAGCGTCCGCAGCATATGAAGGGTGAGGCACTAAAGACTAAGAGGCAGCACTGAAGTTCAATTGTATAGAGACTCTATTGTCGTGGCCACTCCCTTGAGGAACTTCCAGGAGGGAACAGTTGTCAGAGATACAGACTGATAGCTAGATATATATATGTAAATATAACTAGATGCCACAAAATAATGCAAAAAATTCACTTGGAAATTTCAAAATACCAAGAAAAATTTAAATACTCACCCCAACTGTTTCACATAGTCTAGATAGCCCAGAAGAATTTCATGATAGACAGCAGTTCTATACTGTCTTGGTCTGAAGAAATGTACACTGTCTAAGTAAGCTAAGTATACTCTCCGAGTATTCGGTACAGGACTGTCAGACCCATACTCTTGCACATGCATACCAAAGAAGCACACATCATGTCCATCTATATCTTCATAAGCAAAAAGAGCTTTGGCACGATAAGGGAATTCAGGAGCAAGCTGTCCTGTGTCCACAAATCTGAAAAATGAAAAAATCAAACATTTCAATGTGTGTTCGCATATAATAAATACAATGTTTTCCACATGCCCAACAGAATGGCAGATTCAACATCCTCCCCAGAGGAAAAGGTCTCAGCTTTCCCCTCAGCAGTGGTAAAATTTAACTCCTACAGAAAACTTATCACCAAATTAAGACTAAATTAAAAGATATATTAATAATCGTCTTTTCCTGCATACGCTTCAGTTTACTCCTAAATCTGGATATAGGCTATCAAGAGTGCTAAAGCCAAATGGAATCCAAAACTTACAAAATTTTAGTATAGATAGCATGGGAACAAGAAACAATGGATATGGAAAAAATAAGGTTGCATAATTATTTAAAAAATTAGTGACTTTACATTAAGGATAAAAAAAAAAGAGGGAAGGAAGAAATCAAGAACAAATTCTTTAAAGTTCTGATTACAATAAAGAAACTATAAAAGGATGACTGTAATCAAGAACAATATAAAACTCTGTACATATCCTATAAACTAGCCCTTAATGTGAAAACAGTTTTCAGTCAACTCCAAAATTGGTACATATCAAATATGAACTTAAAATCCAAAAGCCTCTTCTCTCACCTGGTCTTCATGCCTCCTTTAACTTCAACAACTTTATCCGTTGAAGATACAACCCTAATATAAACTTCACCGGCACCAGCCTCCTTCTTCTTTAAGAAGTTGTTAACCCGAGTTTCCAAGAAGTTACTCAGTTTTGTAGTTGGCAGCTTCTTGGCAGTAAATTTATTTTCTTTACGAATTTGATTCTTTTTCTTGAGGCAACCATCACAGACAAAGCCTTGTGGCCATATGGCCTCCATGTACAGCACACATATTTGATGCTGCTTGCGACCACATTCAAGGCACTCCACGAGGGGCTCCAGGTCTAGAGCATCATTCTTCATCTCCGTAAACTGAGATTTCTTGATTATCCTAATAAGCAAATGGTGAGCATTGTTAAAATTTTAAACATTAGTTTGGCAAAGAAATCTTAGACAATAGTTAAAAAAAAAATCAGAGCAGTAAATTCTAACCCTTCCTGTGAAGTAGTAATCACACAGCAGCCCACTCTGCACTCTGCATTAGACATCTAAAGAGCACTCGACACTGTTCTCAAGACAGTCTCACACAAATGGTAGTCAACACCACCCTCTTCAACAATGAAAACATGTGCCTGGCCAATTTCATTGCTAGACACCATGCTAGAGTCAACCAAATTGGCTACAATTCTAAAACACTTTAAACTTTACAATGGAATTAACTCTACAATGGATTCCCACGACCTTCTTCATTCTCTTCCTACATGACCTATTACCCCTGGAAAATTACAACATGAATTCATTTTCATGTGAAGACAAGCTCACAATCACACCAAAGCAGAAACAACAAACATATTGCATTTCATTACACAACTTGAACAATGACACACCAAGATGAGAATGTCTGAAATTCTAGAAGTTTTAAACCACTCTTTAACCCCAAACAGACACGAATCAAGCTGCACTACACAGTCATCTTGAATGAATAATCATTCCCAATGTACAAAACAAAAACAACCATTCTTGGCATTACATATGAAAATCAATCCCCCACACCAATAACATCACCATAAGTGCAACACAAATTAAATGCCCTGAACACTAATTGGCATTAATTTAAGACATGCAAAAAAACAAACAAATCATCTGACCTACTTTATGTCTGACCTGCCTGGTCTTCTGTGCTCTCAAAATCAAGTAAAACAAAACTGCAAACCACATAAAACTGTGCACTCAAAACAATCATCTGCTACCTATCAACAAGAAACACACAACAATATAATAAAACAAAATACTCCCAATACAATCCCACCTCAATCATGCTCTGCACTCAATTCTATGCAACAACATTAGATACTCCCATCCAATTTACCCTATAATGAACAACAAACCCTCAAGTGGAATTAAAAAGTATACTCTTACCTCCATTTTGATCATTTCTACTTGCAGATGCCCTCCCCCCATCTCAAAAATACAACACTGTCAAAACACACACTGAAATAACCCAACAGGCACTAAAAACCACACTCCCAACTTAAGTCTTAAAACTTTAACCCACAAGACAGACACCCATCAGAAACCATACATCCTACTTCAATAACCTATAATCAGATCACCCATCCCAACAAATATAACACTGACAAAATACATAAGATGAAATAACCCAACAAGCAATAAACAACTGTCTTTCCAACTTAGTCGAAAACTCCTAACCCACCAAACATACTCATCAGAGACCACACTCCTCAAACAAATGTCACACTATCCCACTTACACTCTGCATGTCACCCACACCTAAAAGTTACATCCTTTCAACATATCCCAGGACCCTTCATGTCCACAATGCAACAGCTACCCTGAAGAAAACACTAAGCACTTACTAACCAATTGCCCTGTACTTTTTGCAAATAGATGCAAAACCAACATCACAATATTTTATGACCTACGGTCCTGACCAGAAAACATAGCTGGTTCTGAGTGCTGAGAATACTCATAAGGGTCAGGGTAGAAGGGACTACTAAGGGAGAAAGATAAGGTAAGGTATGGATGTTCCCAGATTCTGCCTCCTTGATGTTACACCACAGATTAAAATTCACCTTTGGTGAGGCTGTACCCCTAGAAGTGCAGTCCTGTCAGAGAACTTCTCTCTTCAAAGAGTCTACTTTTCCCTGCAACTTATAAAGGCTGCTATAGCCTTTATAAAGATCCTAGGTAACACTAGAACTCTTTCAAAGAAATCTGTCCTAGTATGATGATAAATAATATATAAATATCTCAAGCACTTGGGGCCTGAATATACAGGAGTGTGAAAGGTGTGCATAAGATCAAGATAACTGGATCAATGAGGTATAAAGGGAGCAGTGTGCCATCAATGGACCGAGCCTAAGCAAAATATGCAGCAGGGGGAAACAACAGAAAGGTCTGTGCAGCCTAGATGTGGATAAGGGGCAATGATTTCAATGAATTTCATTTTTCTCCTCAGCAGATTCTTACTAGTGTATGAAATAATAATTATGCATGTATTCAAAAAATATAAAAAAAACAGCTGAAACAAATGGAATTCTTACCTAACTTGAACATCAGTGATCACTTTTCATTTAAAAAACTCAACTTACAATCAGTTAATGATGTAGTAAACTGTATTTTTCATATATTTTTCGATACTATACTCAAGGAGCTCTTACATGAATTAATCATTACCAATTTATTCAAATCATATAGAAAACAGACAAGAAATTCTTACATTGCTTCCACAGGCCTTCAGTTCAAAGCATTCATATTATACTAGAGAATGGTACAGCAAATTATTTTTTTCTGTACATTTTTCAAAACAATTCTGTTTAGTAGCTTCTAACCCAAGGCATGAATTAATAGTCATCAACAAATTCGAAAACATGGGAGAAATTAGCTTAAACAACTGAAATTCTTACCTAGCTCTAGGATGCTTACAGTCACCTCTGATTAAAAGTTCAGCTTATAATCAGTGGATTGTAAAGTAATTCAAATTTTCATACATTTTTCTACACAATTCTCTTCTATTAGTTCTTACCTAATGCAGTAATTAATAGTTAGCAACAAATGCAGATAAATATGGGAGAAAACGGCTGAGCCAAATGGAATAATTACAATTTCCAAATGCTTGTGATTGCCTTCATTTTTAACTGACAAAATTGAGTGCAATCACCAGGATGGCCAGACAATTCTAATTCTTGACCAAGTTCTCAAAAAAAACGGGGAGGTAATTTAAGTACCGAGATTCATAAAACCTAATTATAAAAGCATGTAAAATCTCATTCAAGTGTACCTGAATTATAAAATGTAAAACCTCATTCAAATGTACCTGAATTTCAAGACATCAGCATTACAAACATCAGTCCAACACCTCTCAGGACCACTAATGACCAAGATACAAATTCAAGAGGATAAGCCCTGAACAGCTACTCCTCATATGCCCTGTGTTACCTTGCCCAGACAAACAGATATCACATTTCAGTACCTGTGGTTACAGCCAGAGAACATGGTCAACTTCCTGAGAGGTGCATGACCACCATGATAGGGGTTATGGAGTTGTAAGATTCAAATTCAAGGCTCTTGGGACTAAAGTCACCAAGTCCTTTATACTATGATCAGAGATATCATTTGAACATTTACAAAGTGACGTGTCAAGTACTTACAGAGCAGGTTGGGATGGATCTTCTCCCATGGTTATGCTGTCCCCCTGGATGTCATTAAAACATCTATAGCAATATGTATATCTGAAAAGGAACAACAGAGTATATATCAAAACCATTTACAATCACTTTATGTGTGTTCTTTTATCACTGCCAGACATCATTATTTCTTTAAAACATCAATGTTAAACAATTACCTTGCACAACATAAGAAGACAAGAATAAATATGGCAGATATTTACTTTTATATTCACCTATTATAAATAATCATTGTTTCCCGTGTCAGCAAGATAGCACCATGAAACAGACAAAGAATGGCCCATCCACTCATATACACATATATATTGCATAAACACCCATATACATATCAACATATAAATATGTATACATACACACACACAGACATAAACATATATATACATGTACATATTCATAATTGCTTGCCTTCATCCATTCCTGTCACTACCCAACCCCACAGGAAACAGCATCACAACCCCCCACTTCAGCGAGGTAGCCCCAGGAAAACTGACAAAAAAGGCCACATTCATTCACACTCAGTCTCTAGCTGTCATGTGTAATGCACCAAAACCACAGCTCCCAATCCATATCCAGGCCCTACAGACCTTTCCATGGCTTACGAGAGACACTTCACATGCCCTGGTTCAAGTCCACTGACCCAAGTATATGACATTATTCCGATTCACACTATTCCTAGCATACCTCTCACCCTCCTGTTTGTTTAGGCCCAGATCGTTCAAAATCTTTTTTACTCCATCCTTCCACCTCCAATTTGGTCTCCTGCTTCTCCTTGTTCCCTCTACCTCTGACACATTTATCCTCTTTGTCAATTTTCCCTCTCATTCTCTCCATATGTCCAAACCATTTCAACACACCCTCGTCTGCTCTCTCAACCACTCTTTTTATTTCCACACATCTCTCTTACCCTTTCATTACTCACTTGATCAAACCACCTCCCACCACATGCTGTCCTCAAACATTTCATTTCCAACACATCCACCCTCCTCCATCCAACCCTATCTATAGCCCATGCCTCACAACCATATAACACTGTTGGAACTACTAATCCTTCAAACATACCCATTTTTGCTCTCCAAGATAACATTCTCTCCCATACATTTTTCATCGCTCCCAGAACCTTCACCCACTCCCCCTTCCTGTGACTCACTTCCGATTCCATGGTTCCATCCACTGCTAAGTCCACTCCCAGATATCTAAAATACTTCACTTCCTCTAATTTTTCTCCATTCAAACTTTCATCCCAATTAACTTGTCCCACAACCCTACTGAACCTAATAACCTTGCTCTTATTCACATTAATTCTCAACTTCTCCTTTCACACACTTTACCAAACTCAGTCACCAACTTCTGCAGTTTCTCACACAAATTAGCCATATGTCTGTGTGTATATATATATGTATACATTGAAATGTATAAGTATGTATATGTGTGTGTGGACGTGTATGTAAAACAGTAAAATGCTGAATGACAAAGACATTGACATCATCATATGTATACCCCATGGTAACTTTTTGTAACTATAGAAACTCGCGTTTTTTTTTTTAATTTTCCAAAAGAAGGGACAGAGAAGGGGGCCAGGTGAGGATATTCCCTCAAAGGTCCAGTCCTCTGTTCTTAACGCAACCTCGCTTATGCGGGAGATGGTGAATAGTATGAAAGAAAGAAGAAACAAAAGGGATTAACTCTTATGACATCTGGTTTAAAATGCCAAAAGCTGGGACCTGGAGCAAAATTCACAAAAGAAAAAAAATCAGAATACATAGTGAAAGGGTCAATAAAAATCTACAAAATCAGATTCTTTACAAACCTATTCTGGTAGCTGAAGTATTTGGCGTCACGAGGAATAGTGCAAAGTTGCTTTCCATAACAACAAAGCACCTGAGGATTGAAGGTATATTTGCGTCCACAGCAGTACCCCAACTCCTGCATGACTGGGTCTATCTCAGCTTCAAATACTTCTGCAAGCTGCCAACATAAAAGTTATTAATGAGTGCATCAAAATACAAAAAAAAAAGTCTAGAGTATAAATGACCAAATAAAGATCAACAATGAAAAAAAATTCATGCACTAATATTGCTTTTAAAACATTAACAACTTTTGTTACAATTAAGATAATATAAATAACCATTACTTCATGTTACTAAAAGGATATTTTTCATTTCCTTATAATACACAAACAAAAACTATCTTACTTTTGTGCAATATCTATAGACACGAGATGTTTTCCTATTGTAGATCCATGCATTGTCAAACATAAGCCACACATCATCCACATAGTCCCATGGATCTGTGTACTGGCCCGTGTCTAATTTCCTCTTGATAGTAGACAGGTCCATTGGTTTCTTAATAATATCAAAGTAATCTGGGATTCCTAGAGCCTGTGGGTCAACAGGCTGCCGGAAAGGTATTGATTCAGGATCTTGCCGATATAACTTTTCTAAAGTAGGAACAAGATGTTGGCGTAACTCATCAGGTTTGAATAAAGGTGGCCGATCTTTGGAGGCTGATGCTGAAACAACAGGTGCTGGTTTGGGTGGTGTAGGTGCAGGTCTTCTAGGGGTTACTCCACCACTGGCAGGTTTATCACCTTTGCAATTGCTACCTTCATTAGAATTACTAGATTCACTTGGAGTGCCAACTACTGGACTCTTGGCTTCCTCCTTTATAAATGGTTCTTTTTTCACATTACTTTCTTCTGGAGCAGTATTAACTTCCATAGGTTCAGGATTTGGTTCAGTTTTCATTTCTTTCCCATCAGATTCCTCAGGCTCACTTTTACTTTCTGGCGTCTCCGTCTTAATCTGAATTTTACAAGGTTTAATATCAGACTTATCATCTGTCATCTCTGTTGGAGTAGACTGACTGACCACTGCATTATCTTTAGTATGAATGGACGTGGGTACAACTGTGTTCTCACTATTGGCATTTGTTGTAATCATACCAGGCTGTGAAGTAGGTGGGAAGGAGTTTTCACTGCTTGCAACATTGGCGATAGAACTTGGAGTAGACTGTGAAGCCATACTCATGGGGATACCTAAATTGGCTGCAACTGAAGACACTGGTATGGCTGGAGAGGTTCGATTAGATATCTGGTTCATGACAGAAGAATCATTTGGAGTGCTATACGGCGGAGGAGGAATACTAGGTCTAGGACCAGACATCATATCCCCATGGGGAACAGTGCCTGGGAACTGACCCGAAGAATTGACCACAGTGCTGTTACTAGCAGTGGTTGTTGTAGTTAACGGCCCACTAATGGGAGGGCCTATAACCATCTGATTACTAGACTGGCACACTGAAGTAGGCTGAGATACTTGATTGTTAGCCATGGGATGGTTGGTTGGGATCAGATTCCCTATTGGATGTGTTGGTCGGGGACCTGTGGGACGGGCTACCATACCTAAAAAAACAAGAAAGAAAAACTTAATAAAACCTAAAAAGAAAATTACTACACCTACATAACACCATACCCAATACCCTTTCAAAAAATTAAAAGAAACAAGATTTCTTATCCACCCTACCCATAGCTGAAGCTCCTGAAGTTGTGGGAGTAAGGATTGGACCCTGAGCAACAACTGGTCCAGAAGGAACTACGCCTGGAGCAGGACCAGGAGGACCAGGTGGCCCAGGAGCTCCATCCCGCGGGGTTGTCTGTTTCCTCTGTAAACGTTTTTCCTCCAGCTCTTTTTGAATCTTGTATATTTTTTCGGCCAAGAGATGATAATACTCAGGCTGAAGACAAGAAAACCAAAATTAGAAAGCAGCTAAGACTGAGAACTTCTAGTCCTACCTTACACTTAAGATATGATAATCACACATCCAAGATTTAAACTAAAGAAACGAAAGAGAAATAATAAAAGTATGTGATTCATATTCCTTCACTTCATGTCAAGTGGAAGACACCTGAACATTAGGCTATGGAAGGAAAAGCCAAGAAGGATGGGGAATGATTAGAAGAGGGATGTGGGAAGGTGTAGGTAAAAAAGAGAATGACGTGAATGGGAAAGACATTTAAATACATTCTAATCTCGAAGACTCCCTGACTCCCCTTTAAGCACAAACATGAAATCCTTTAGTAAGAAATTGGAGTAGCAATTTCAAAAGCAATACTTCTGCCTAAACGTCCACAACTGTATTTCATAATGTACAAAAATCCAAATCCCAGCAACAGAAAATACCACTCAAGGCTCTCTCTAACCATTAAGAAATAATCAAAGATGCATTCATTACATTCGAGCACAGCAAACCAAGATCTGAGTGAAAAGGTTAACATCTTGAGATTGTTGTCAAAGTCCCAAAGGGATTCCTTCAGATCAAAAAATTTTCAATGCACAACAGGAAACCCAGGGCATCAGTGCTCTTCTGTACATGATACCAGTCTATAAAAGTATGGTGGGGATTCATCCTCTTGCTTGAACAACAAAATCTCTAATATCAGGCCTAGCTAATACTCACCCAGATTGCATACAGTAACTTTACACACGAGTAATAACAGACAAATTACCATTAACTAATGCCAACATAATCTTCAACCCTGATGATCCACTTACTAATCCTATGTTCACTCCTGTAATCTCATTCTGAACAGTCTAAAAAGCTCTTCTCTCTCCAATCACAAGCAAGGCTTACAGCTCTTGGTGCCATCCATCCCCCTGTACTGAAACAGTGTGCCTCTGATATTGCACTTGAGCTTGCTTGACTGTTCTGTTTCTGTTTAAAAACCAGAACTTTTCCTTCTTCTTGGAAACATGCATGGGTAAATCCCACCCTAGGAAGGGTGACCATTCTAACCCCTTGAACTATCGTCTTGTTGCCATAACATCTACAATTTCCAAAGTCTATGAATCCCTCCTCAACTCCCATATCCTAAGGCATCTTGAATCTCAGTCTTCTCTCTGATCACCACTATGGCTTTGATAAGGCATAATCCACTGATTTTCCTTCATGTTGTACTAATGTCAGGTAATAATCCCTGAAAGAGTATGGGAAATCCTATGTAATTGCCCTTGACATATCCCCTCTTTTGGTTTCCCTTACTTTGTTCCCTCATATCTAGCTTCCTCTCTAGCTAATCTATCTCTCTCAAGCTAACTTCAAAACTGGATCTGCTTTCCCTCCCTTGCAATGTTGTATCATTTTACCTTTCCTATTGCCATTACTATGGTTTTAGTCTCCAAGAGTTGGGTGCTTGTGTGCACCCATTGCTAGACCATGCAATACTCAGCAATCTGCTGTGTCACATGATCACTGTATGGTCGTTGACAACTGAAGGATGGGCTGTTTTGATAACCGTCTCCTTCCCCACACACAAAAGCTTAAACATAAAAAAGTTAAAAATGTTAAACATAAAACTTTAACCCATGTACATACATGCATTCCCTGAACGATGAAGATAAAAGAAACAATATTTCAACTTGACTCTTACCCTTGAGTTTGCCATTTCAAACATGTCCCCTTCCACTTTTCTGGCATAGGCAACAAGATTCTGCATTCTCTTATCAAGCATTGCCTGGGGGTCTGGAGTTGGGAAGATGGCTTGTACACTGAAATGAATATCAAACATGATTAGAATGCTATAAACAAGGAATAGGAATACTACAAAGTGGCAAAGGAAGCAAATTTAAATGTCATTACAAAAAAACACATAACTCAAGTATGTAAAGTCCCTGAATAGTAGCAGCTGTGCTGACTCAGGACAGAGAAAGATAAACAAGAGCATCATTTGGTGGGTATAATCTAAACAATATTGATCACTGTGAAGCAGAAGCTGATGTACTAAATATGGAGTAAATTGTACAATTAACTTTGTTCTTATAGGTCACTAATGCACTAAAGTTGGTGTATTCTTGGTTTGTTTTACATCCAGCATAGTTTGTATATAACAGTAAATTATTCAACAAAATTCAACTTATGAAAACAAATGATGCAATATTTACTATATCACACTGCATGATTTCTTTAAAGCTCTAAAAATCTGGCTTCAAAATCAAAAATGCAAATGTTAAAATGCATAACAGATATTGTTAAAACAATATTGTACAATTAACTTTGTTCTTATAGGTCACTAATGCACTAAAGTTGGTGTATTCTTGGTTTGTTTTACATCCAGCATAGTTTGTATATAACAGTAAATTATTCAACAAAATTCAACTTATGAAAACAAATGATGCAATATTTACTATATCACACTGCATGATTTCTTTAAAGCTCTAAAAATCTGGCTTCAAAATCAAAAATGCAAATGTTAAAATGCATAACAGATATTGTTAAAACATCTAACTAAAGCCATATAAAGTATAGCACTATACACAATAGGCACTTGCATCATCTAATGACCTGCCACAAGTTTAATATTGCAAAAAATGGTTCATGAGTTCAAATAATGCATTCTTAAACCCATTCTACATCACCATGACCTTTCCTTAACAGTTTCCAAACCTCTCAGCTTTTCACTTAACCTCTCCTGGTATGTTTCCCACTTTCATTCAAAAAATATTCATCTCTTATCATCATATATTTATTCACATTTATAAGCCTACATCACCTAGAGCAAAATAAACACATACACATTTCTACCTTATAATCTAACAAACTCATTCCATACCTCTAAAATAGCACACACACACACACACACACACACACAAACACTATGTCTCTCATACCCACTTTAAAACAAAAAAAATTTTTTTTTTTTTTTTGCTTTGTCGCTGTCTCCCGCGTTTGCGAGGTAGCGCAAGGAAACAGACAAAAGAAATGGCCCAACCCACCCCCATACACATGTATATACATACGTCCACACACACAAATATACATACCTACACAGCTTTCCATGGTTTACCCCACACGCTTCACATGCCCTGATTCAACCCACTGACAGCACGTCAACCCCGGTATACCACATTGATCCAATTCACTCAATTCCTTGCCCTCCTTTCACCCTCCTGCATGTTCAGGCCCCGATCACACAAAATCTTTTTCACTCCATCTTTCCACCTCCAATTTGGTCTCCCTCCTCTCCTCGTTCCCTCCACCTCCGACACATATATCCTCTTGGTCAATCTTTCCTCACTCATTCTCTCCATGTGCCCAAACCATTTCAAAACACCCTCTTCTGCTCTCTCAACCACACTCTTTTTATTTCCACACATCTCTCTTACCCTTACGTTACTTACTTGATCAAACCACCTCACACCACACACTGTCCTCAAACATCTCATTTCCAGCACATCCATCCTCCTGTGCACAACTCTATCCATAGCCCATGCCTCGCAACCATACAACATTGTTGGAACCACTATTCCTTCAAACATACCCATTTTTGCTTTCCGAGATAATGTTCTTGACTTCCACACATTCTTCAAGGCTCCCAGGATTTTCGCCCCCTCCCCCACCCTATGATCCACTTCCGCTTCCATGGTTCCATCCACTCCCAGATATCTAAAACACTTTACTTCCTCCAGTTTTTCTCCATTCAAACTTACCTCCCAATTGACTTGACCCTCAACCCTACTGTACCTAATAACCTTGCTCTTATTCACATTTACTCTTAACTTTCTTCTTTCACACACTTTACCAAACTCAGTCACCAGCTTCTGCAGTTTCTCACATGAATCAGCCACCAGTGCTGTATCATCAGCGAACAACAACTGACTCACTTCCCAAGCTCTCTCATCCATAACAGACTTCATACTTGCCCCTCTTTCCAAAACTCTTGCATTCACCTCCCTAACAACCCCATCCATAAACAAATTAAACAACCATGGAGACATCACACACCCCTGCCGCAAACCTACATTCACTGAGAACCAATCACTTTCCTCTCTTCCTACACGTACACATGCCTTACATCCTCGATAAAAACTTTTCACTGCTTCTAACAACTTGCCTCCCATACCATATATTCTTAATACCTTCCACAGAGCATCTCTATCAACTCTATCATATGCCTTCTCCAGATCCATAAATGCTACATACAAATCCATTTGCTTTTCTAAGTATTTCTCACATACATTCTTCAAAGCAAACACCTGATCCACACATCCTCTACCACTTCTGAAACTACACTGCTCTTCCCCAATCTGATGCTCTGTACATGCCTTCACCCTCTCAATCAATACCATATAATTTACCAGGAATACTCAACAAACTTTTTTTTTTTTTTTTTCATACTATTTGCCATTTCCCGCGTTAGCGAGGTAGCGTTAAGAACAGAGAACTGGGCTTTAGAGGGAATATCCTCACCTGACCCCCTTCTCTGTTCCTTCTTTTGGAAAATTAAAAAAAAAAAAAAAAAAAAAAAAAAAAAAAAAAAAACAAGAAAGGGGAGGGTTTCCAGCCACCCGCTCCCTCCCCTTTTAGTCGCCTTCTACGACACGCAGGGAATACGTGGGAAGTATTCTTTCTCCCCTATCCCTTTGTACAATGGCACTATGCACGCATTCCACCAATCCTCAGGCACCTCACCATTAAATAACCTTACCAACCAGTCAATAATACAGTCACCCCCTTTTTTAATAAATTCCACTGCAATACCATCCAAACCTGCTGCCTTGCCGGCTTTCATCTTCCGTAATGCTTTTACTACCTCTTCTCTGTTTACCAAATCAATTTCCCTAACCCTCTCACTTTGCACCCCACCTCGACCAAAACACCCTATATCTGCCACTCTATCATCTAACACATTCAACAAACCTTCAAAATACTCACTCCATCTCTTTCTCACATCACCACTACTTGTTATCACCTCCCCATTTGCACCCTTCACTGAAGTTCCCATTTGCTCCCTTGTCTTACGCACTTTATTTACCTCCTTCCAGAACATCTTTTTATTTTCCCTAAAATTTAATGATACTCTCTCACCCCAACTCTCATTTGCCCTCTTTTTCACCTCTTGCACCTTTCTCTTGACCTCCTGTCTCTTTCTTTTATACATCTCCCACTCAATTGCATTTTTTCCCTGCAAAAATTGTCCAAATGCCTCTCTCTTCTCTTTCACTAATAATCTTACTTCTTCATCCCACCACTCACTACCCCTTCTAATCAACCCACCTCCCACTCTTCTCATGCCACAAGCATCTTTTGCACAATCCATCACTGACTCCCTAAATACATCCCATTCCTCCCCCACTCCGATTACTTCCATTGTTCTCACCTTTTTCCATTCTGTACTCAGTCTCTCCTGGTACTTCCTCACACAAGTCTCCTTCCCAAGCTCACTTACTCTCACCACCCTCTTCATCCCAACATTCACTCTTCTTTTCTGAAAACCCATACAAATCTTCACCTTAGTCCCCACAAGATAATGATCAGACATCCCTCCAGTTGCACCTCTCAGCACATTAACATCCAAATGTCTCTCTTTCGCACGCCTGTCAATTAACACATAATCCAATAATGCTCTCTGGCCATCTCTCCTACTTACATACGTATACTTATGTATATCTCGCTTTTTAAACCAGGTATTCCCAATCACCAGTCCTTTTTCAGCACATAAATCTACAAGTTCTTCACCATTTCCATTTACAACACTGAACACCCCATGTATACCAATTATTCCCTCAACTGCCACATTACTCACCTTTGCATTCAAATCACCCATCACTGTAACCCTGTCTCGTGCATCAAAACCACTAACACACTCATTCAGCTGCTCCCAAAACACTTGCCTCTCATGATCTTTCTTCTCATGCCCAGGTGCATATGCACCAATAATCACCCATCTCTCTCCAACTTTCAGTTTTACCCATATTAATCGAGAATTTACTTTCTTACATTCTATCACATACTCCCACAACTCCTGTTTCAGGAGTACTGCTACTCCTTCCCTTGCTCTTGTCCTCTCACTAACCCCTGACTTTACTCCCAAGACATTCCCAAACCACTCTTCCCCTTTACCCTTGAGCTTCGTTTCACTCAAAGCCAAAACATCCAGGTTCCTTTCCTCAAACATACTACCTATCTCTCCTTTTTTCACATCTTGGTTACATCCACACACATTTAGACACCCCAGTCTGAGCCTTCGAGGAGGATGAGCACTCCCCGCGTGACTCCTTCTTCTGTTTCCTGTTTTAGAAAGTTAAAAAATACAAGGAGGGGAGGATTTCTGGCCCCCCGCTCCCGTCCCCTCTAATCGCCTTCTACGACAATATGAAAAATCTGCATTCTTATGTCTGTAAACCACTATATTCTGTTATCCAGAACATTCACAATTATTGCCAACTTGGAGAAAAGAATTTAAAATTTTCTTTTATAACTATTTTGGTAGGTAAAGATAAAAGAAAACTATGTAAGTGCACAAATGTAACTCACAGTTTATGTACAAGGTGGTTTCTCAGTTCATGGGATATACTTTGGTGCCATTCTTTGGTCCCTTTAACAGGCTTAGCAGTAACAGCTCCAAACCCACCAGGCAACTGCGCAGGCTGATTGGGCAGATTCAGCCATGAATCGGGTAAAGACTGTAAAGACTTTAAAGACACATTTTACATTTTAGAAAAATAAAAGTAAAAGATGATAAAATTTAACAAGAAAATTCTTTTCAAACCTTTATGTTAAACATTTCATAAGTAATAATTCTTCTACCAAATATACAGTACTTACCATTGTACTCACGACAGGATTGTTTTGATTGATGCCAACACTTGGAGGCTTGCCAATAATTTGCTGTTGCTGCTGAAGAGTATTCAAGGGTCCAGACCCAGTATTAGGTCCTCTAACCATCATCCCTGTGGAGTTCATAACCTGGGGAGTGGATGTGCCCATCATACCACCCTCAGGTCCCTTGTTAGGAACACCGGGCCGTACCATCTGTCCGGGCATACCCCCTGGTGTTCCTGGTACACCTGAGGGGGCACCTGGAACATTTCCAGGTGCTCCCTGCTGGGCATTGGTAGGCATTCCAGGAACACCACCACTAGGCACCTGTGGTCTTAAGTTTCTAATTAAAGAGTCTGTGGGTCCAGGTGGTCCTGACATAGCTGGTTGTAAAGTGTCTCCTTCATATAATCTCTTAACCCCACTCCCACCCCCAGGTCTTGATCCAGCATTTTGACCTGGAGTTCCTGTTGGCATCTGACCTTGAACACTGGGTGGACCTGGTGGACCTGGTGGACCTGGGGGACCAGGAGGGCCAGCTAGGGGACCAGGGACTCCTCCTGGGCTTGGACCAGACTGAGACACTGTTGGAGGAATTTGACCTGACACTCCCCCAGCTCCTGGTTGCTTCTTATCTGCTTGTTTTAAGGGTTCACACACAGGACAGTCCTGCCGCGCACAGTTTTTCCAATGGGATATAATCTGTCTGGATGATGCACAATGAGGAACTGGACAGGATTTACCAGCCTGGCAAGTCGTCATATGAGTTAAAACATTCTTCATTGTCTTGCAATGGGGTAAGTTGCACTGTGGGGAAAAAGATGTGTATCAATATAATGAAACACAGAACACTGCAAAATATGAAGAGAAAAAGATTATCAATAAAACTAAACACAAAACACTGCAAAATATACATGTCCAATAGGTAATCTTTACAAATAAGTAAAAATCATCCAAATCTAACCTGTGAAAAAAAAATGAACTAAATTCCAAGAACCTGATGCTACCTCACTAATGCAGGAAATGGCAAAGATTTATGAAAAAAAATATGATCTTGAGCAATTGTGGCATGAACATACAGAAGGGTGAAAGGCATGCAAGGAATAGAGTGAATTGGTACAATGTGGTATACTGGAGTTGATGTGCTGTCAACGGACTGAACCAGGGCACGTGAAATGTCTGGGGTAAACCCTGGAAAGGTCTATGGGGCCTGAATGTGGATAGGAAGCTTTGGTTTCAGTGGATTACATATGAAAGCTAGAGACTTATAGGGAGCTGAGGTTTCAGTGCATTACACATGACAGCTAGAGACTATAGGGAGCTGTGGTTTCAATGCATTACACATGACAGCTTGAGACTGAGTGTGAACGAATGTGGCCTTTTTTTGTCTGGTTTTCGACTATAGGGTGCTGTGGTTTCAGTGCATTACACATGACAGCTAGAGACTGAGTGTGAACGAATGTGGCCTTTTATTGTCTGTTTTTCTGGCTCTACCTCCCTGAAGCGGGGTAGCAATGCTGTTTCCTGAGGGGCAGGGTGGCGCTAGGAATGGATGAACACAAGCATCAATATATACATGTGTATATATGTATATGACTGTGTATGTGTATATATACATATGTATATGTTGATATGTATATGTATGGTTAAGTGCATGTATGGACCTTTATGTATACATATGTGTATATGAGTGAATGGGCCATTCTTCATTAGTTTCTTGGCACTACCTCACTGACGTTGGAAATGGCGCTCAATTATAAAAATAACAATATATATATACCAAGCAGAAAGTTGTCAATCAATGTGAATAAAAGTTTGAGTGATGAGGTGCAACAAGTAGATGAAACAGCATGGTGCACAAGTATGTCTGAAAGGGAAGGACCTACATATCAACATATACATATGTATATGTTGATATGTATATGTATGGTTAAGTGCGTGGATGGACCTTTATGTATACATATGTGTATATGAGTGAATGGGCCATTCTTCATTAGTTTCTTGGCACTACCTCGCTGACATTGGAAATGGCACTCAATTATAAAAATAACAATATGAAGTCTGTTGGGGATGAGAGAGCTTGGGAAGTGAGTCAGTTGTTGTTCGCTGATGATACAGCGCTGGTGGCTGATTCATATGAGAAACTGCAGAAGCTGGTGACTGAGCTTGGAAAAGTGTGTGGAAGAAGAAAGTTAAGAGTAAATGTGAATAAGAGCAAGGTTATTAGGTACAGTAGGGTTGAGGGTCAAGTCCATTGGGAGGTGAGTTTGAATGGAGAAAAACTGGAGGAAGTGAAGTGTTTTAGATATCTAGGAGTGGATCTGGCAGCGGATGGAACCATGGAAGCGGAAGTGGATCATAGGGTGGGGGAGGGGGCGAAAATCCTGGGGGCCTTGAAGAATGTGTGGAAGTCGAGAACATTATCTCGGAAAGCAAAAATGGGTATGTTTGAAGGAATAGTGGTTCCAACAATGTTGTATGGTTGCGAGGCGTGGGCTATGGATAGAGTTGTGCGCAGGAGGATGGATGTGCTGGAAATGAGATGTTTGAGGACAATGTGTGGTGTGAGGTGGTTTGATTGAGTGAGTAACGTAAGGGTAAGAGAGATGTGTGGAAATAAAAAGAGCGTGGTTGAGAGAGCAGAAGAGGGTGTTTTGAAGTGGTTTGGGCACATGGAGAGGATGAGTGAGGAAAGATTGACCAAGAGGATATATGTGTCGGAGGTGGAGGGAACAAGGAGAAGAGGGAGACCAAATTGGAGGTGGAAAGATGGAGTGAAAAAGATTTTGTGTGATCGGGGCCTGAACATGCAGGAGGGTGAAAGGAGGGCAAGGAATAGAGTGAATTGGAGCGATGTGGTATACCGGGGTTGACGTGCTGTCAGTGGATTGAAGCAGGGCATGTGAAGCGTCTGGGGTAAACCATGGAAAGCTGTGTAGGTATGTATATTTGCGTGTGTGGACGTATGTATATACATGTGTATGGGGGGGGGCATTTCTTTCGTCTGTTTCCTTGCGCTACCTCGCAAACGCGGGAGACAGCGACAAAGTATAATAAAAAATATAATATAATATATATACCAAGCAGAAAGTTGTCAATCAATGTGAATAAAAGTTTGAGTGATGAGGTGCAACAAGTAGATGAAACAGCATGGTGCACAAGTATGTCTGAAAGGGAAGGACCCGGAGAAAGTGGAGTGCTTCATGTACCTGAGTCTGGACTTGGCAGTGGATGAAAACATGTGAGCTAAAACAAATTTTGGATGCATTAAGGAGTATGTGGAAAGAGAGGTCAGTGTTTATTATGGCACAGACAAGTACATTTGAGAGTAAAGTAGTCCCAGTGGTATTGTATGGAAAAGTCATGGACCCTAAATGTAAAAGAACTGAAAGGGGTGGATGTGATTTAAATGAAATGCCACAAGAGAACATGTGCTGGAACACAGGTTGACTGTGTAAAGAATGTCAAGAGTAAGAGAAAGGTGGAATAGTAAACACAGTTTAACTGACAAGAGCTACCCTTGGTGAGGATGGAAACATGGGAGCTAAAATGAATTCTGGGTGCATTAAGGAGTATATGAAAGAAGAGGCCAGCATCTATTATGTCAAAGATGAGTAAATTTGAAAGTAAAGTAGTCCTAGTGGTGTTATGTGGATGAGCCATGGGCCCTAAATGCAAAAGAACGGAAGAGGGCAGATGTAATTTAAATGAAATGCCACATCAGAACATGTGCTGGGACACAGGTTGATTGTGTAAAGAATGTTAGGGTATGAGAAAGGTGGAATAGTAAACAAAGTTTAATTGACAGAGACGAGCATGGGGGACTGAAATGGTGTGGGTATATGGAGATGATAAGCGAGATCAGCAATGAAAGACTGACCAAAAGGATCTACAAGTCAGAGGCAGAGGAAGCAAGTGAAAAGGGTAGACCAAGAATGAGATGGTAGCATAGGGTGAAAGCTTTCATGAGCCATGCCCTGAATACTCATGAGAGTGAAATGAGTGAAGACAAAATGAATTGAATCCATGTGGTATACAGGGAGCAATATGCTGTCATCACACAGAACCTGGGTATATGAAACAGTCATGACATACCACAGAATGGCTTGAGAGGCTTGACAGTGGGATGATTTAAAGGATTTCATATGACAGCTAGAGAATGGGTGTGAGGAAATGAGGACTATATTCGTTCTTCCTGACACTACCTCACTAAAGTGGGAGAAACAGTTGTGTACAGAAAAAAAAGTAATAATGTGCAAGTGTAGGTAGGTATGTATAGGATATGGGAAAAACTAACCCTGTATCTACTGTGTGCTGTAAAAGGTAACTTACACTAAAGAGGTGGATGTGGAGGGTTTGAAATCCTTCCCTCACATATCATCACTTTCTAAATGTAGGAAATGAGAATGGAACCATAATAGGATTTTTCCATTAGGGTTCAGTTTGTCTGTTCCTATAGATACCTTGCTTAGGCATGAAAGGTGAAAAAATATAAGGTAAAAAAAGATGTGCTGCATATAAAAATTAAAAAATTAATTATCATCTACGTTATTTTACAAACACAAAAAGTAAAAGGAGCAGAGTAAAACCCAGAGACCACAGTCCCTGCGTTGTCTACTCACCTGCCTCACCTCTCCATTTGCCTGATTTTCACGCCGCTGGCACTTGTGGGCATGGAGGAGGAGTACTAGCTGCTGTTGGATCAATTTTCTCTTCTCTGGATCAGCTGGATTTGGCCTTGGTTGTCCAGGCACCATCTGTCCTGGGCCACCAGGACCACCACTCATAGGACCAGGAGGACCAACTGGAGGACCACCAGGAACTCCCTGAGCTCCAGGGCCTGTGGGGCCAGGTGCAGGCTGTGGTCCCCGTGGCATAGAGCCCATCATGCCCATCATTTCTTGGTTTGGATAGCGAGGTGGCATTCCTATTCCCATTGGTCGTTGACCAGGGCCCATTCCAGCATTAGCTTGACTCACATTACCATCCATACCTTGGCCAACACCTGGGCCTCCAAAATTGTAACTTCCAGATAATGTAGGCTGCCCTATGCCACCTACACCAGGATTCTGGGGGAAAATTTGTTATTTAAAAATTTTTTTTAAAAAGTCACACATCTTACCTTGCCAATACTACACTTGTAATGTGAATTCATAGCTGACAAAATAGAATCAACATAAAACAGCCAAGTGTCACAACCTATATTTGATAATCACTACCTGAAATGTAACTAGCCCCCAAAGTCTTGGGGAGTCAAGAATCTTCAGTTTCATCAATCGCTTCCCAGCAAGGTGTTTAATGGTACTTATTTAGTGTAGCCTTAAGAGATGTTATATCCCTACAGCTCAAACAGCATTACAGCTGCTGAATTGAGTCATTGGTTGACCGAACAGCTGGTAGGTATGGTGCACTTTGTAAATACTTATCAAGAGCCTCCGTCAATTTCTCTAATGTGAATTCCCACGTGGTTTGGTGTGACAATGTGGCAAACAGTCTTGAACCTCTGATTTTCAAGGTATTTTCTTATGCTTATCAAAACTTTTAATCTTAAAATTATCATTGTCTTCCATATCTTGCCTATGAATACATACTCGTCTTTTTAGCGTAAGTTAGATGTTTTCTAGTGTAAGTAATGATGTACCTCACATATCTGAACCCCAGAAAATATGGTCTCTGTGATTTCAGTCATTCCAACTGGCTCAGTTTCTTTGCTAAGTAAACACAGGCTACGAAAGGTCTCTGGATACCTTTTAACTCTATAATTCTCCCTACCTTGAAAGGTTCAGTTAGTACACTCCAGAATTCTATCTATGAGAGTATTAGTGCCTTCCTAGGTATTATCAGTTCCTCTCTTGTCCTGAAGTTCCAGAAGATTCAGAAAGATTCAGCCTAACATCTTTTTAGACAAGGCAATTGTTGCCTTGTTCTGTTCTCTGAGGATAAGGTTATCATACCTTATTACTCCAAGGTATTTCACAGAACTTAAGCATATGTTGGTATCCGAGTCCATTCATTTAATCATCTATGATCTTTCTAACAACTTTTCAACTTAATAATACTTCTAATGACTTGCTTCCCTAAGAGACCCATCTATATAGTGATACCGCCACTAATATATCTCATATCAATAACGTAAAATAAATATTTCTGTCTCAAAGGGGAAATATGCAACTATCCTATCACAAACACATTTTCCCACTATCTTGCAGACACATCAGTGATTTCATCTATATATATATATATATATATATATATATATATATATATATATATATATATATATATATATATATGTGTGTGTATATGAGTGGTTAGGCCATTCTTTGTTTCCTAGTGCTACCTTGCTGATGCGGGAAACAGCAATCAAGTATAATAATAAGATAATACTTTATCCAATTACTACTGAACCTGAAATACTGGATACACCTCTATGGTTAAACGTGTTCTGCCTAAATGGTTTAGAATTCAAACTTTATTTTACTTCAATTACGTTGTGATTAGAATACATGATGTTTGGGATCAAATCAACATCTGTGTACACCATGTCAGCAATTTTCTTTTCTCTCCAGTGCCTCTACAACATTATCACAATGGTCAAGCCACTGAAAGCAATGAGACCTTCCAATTCTGAAACTAGGTTGTCCTGGGTTAAAGAGATTACCCAGTTCCATAGTTAGTCAATTTACATCTTTGGCATTGCTCTACTTTCTCCTCTGTGGTGTGGGGCAAACTGAATTAGTTTCAAACTCTCAGGATAATGCCAGAGTCCAGATTTTTTTTTTACAGGATATTCATGCTTGTGCCATAGGCATTCTATTCAAGGCATCTGTCCCATGGCAGATTGTATACACATGTTTTCAATGGATATCTCAAAATCCTGTGGTAGATGACAAAAACTGCTGTGTGTGTGTGTGTGTGTGTGTGTGTGTGTTACGAAAGGATTAATGTTTAGGAAGAAATCAGCCGAGTAGTTTATCTAAAAGGTGGTTCTTGGCTCAATAAAAATCAATTCATATTACTTTTAAGACTAGTTCTGCACTCTTCTGACAGTCATTAATTATGATACTACATCTGTTCCAGCAGAGTTTGTGTCCTCTATTTGTATTCTGCACTTCAATATTTTGTTTTTCACATCTAACTCATGACTCTTTTTCTCATATTTTACCAAGGGATTTCGTCACACAGCCTAAATAATTCTCTATCTTACAATTGCTCTTCCAAGCAGCTTCCTGCTGAATTTTCAGCACCAATGTTGTTTCCCATCGATTTCCAACTTAAGTGAGGAAGGATGAAGTCCACTTGGAAGATTATATTTGGGATGATTCCAAAGGCCATCAAGGAAAATTTCTGTGCTAAGTGTTGTACAAATTTTTTGGTATTGCATCAGGTGGCTTACAGATTAATGCAATGACCAGGTCTTGGTTTTCAACCTTGACAACACACACTTCAATTATTCTCTAATATATCATTTCAGGAATTCAGGCTCTCAGTTGTTATATAAGAACCTTTTACACACAATCCAACTCCTCATGTTCTTTCTGTCCTATCACATCTACATACATTGTAATTTGGGATTAAAGTATTCTGCAAATTTCATAATCAAGTTAAAAAAAAAATAGAAATACCTAATAAGGACTTATATTTTCAGGAGGTAACTGGTAACTTTCAAACACCATCTCAAATGTAATTATGCAGCAAAAGTCAATTACTGCTAACTTTTCCCCGAGCATGAAAATTTTGGCACATTCAAGTGATTACATACACAAAATAATAGGTAATTACTACAATCCAGATACAAATCCTGAATTACTTTAAGAGCAACATCTCACCTGCAATCTTGGTCCCAGTTGTCCTGGACCCATTCCTGGATGTCGGGGCACCATTCCCTGAGGTCCAGCTCCTATGGGTTGTTGTGGCTGCCCTCGGAGAGTGGTTGTACCCAAAGGTCTGTTGAGGCCAGGCAGTGGACCATTTGGCATCCCCTCATTCATCTGAGTTGCCATTGGACCACTCATGTTCATTGTAGTTACAACACCTTGTGACTTGTTCATGGAATTCATAGTGTTCATAGTATTAATGTTAGTCACGGTATTCATGCCACCAGCCATACCTGCACTATTTGCCATACTACTGAGCCCCATTGATGTGTTGGTGTTAACAATGCTCAGAGATGAAACTGCAACACTAGAGGCCATGGACAGAGACATGGTTCCTGCTACACTGGCAGCCATAGTGTTAGCTATACTACTGGGCATATTGTTCAAATTATTAACAGAGTCACTCATGGTTATTTGCTGGCTAGAAGTCGGAACACCACTCATACTTAGGTTTGCACTCTGCGGCGACTGCATGGGGCCACCATGAGGACTCTTTGAATTCGTCAATGCATTAACTATCATATTGCTTTGGTTGGGCATAGTATGAGGCCCGGTAGCCATCGCATTATTTCCAGCCATGGAGTGGGGTGGAGTTTTGGTCTGAAGGAGGTGCGTCAGTTGTTGTGGACGGTCTCCAGGGCCACTGCCACCTCCACCACTACCTTCCATCATACCATTTACACCTCCCCCACCACCACCACCACCACCCCCCTGAGAGTCACCTGGCCACATCAAGTCATCTGGCAGAGCATTCTCCAGCATCGCAGCAAAATCATCTGAAAGATAAAATAAAATTCATTTTCTAATCTCAGAAAAAATTTGAATTCTCATGAAAACCAGCATAAAATTGCTATCAGAACATACATATATAAACTAGATTTGCAACCCCAGACCCCCATTTATAAGACCCCTGCAGCTAAAAGGCTATATGGCTGTTGGATGCAGGGTAAGATGGGCTTCTTTAAGGCGGAAAGGTCCCAGCAATGCTGTGCTCTTTTCCATCTACCGTGTGTGTGTGTGTGTGTGTGTGTGTGTGTGTGTGTGTAATCTGTAATGTATGGGAAGGGAGTTCAACACTCATGGGGCCCCATATCTTGAATATCATACTATCTCATAAATTTATTTATGCTACTTGTTCTGTGTGTGTGTGTGTGAGATTACCTATTTGTATTACATGGGATGGAAGTCACTTGTACAGCCCCATCTCTTTAACATTCTCTACTATAACAACTCTTAAATTTGAATATATTATCTGCACTAACCATGTCCTCAGTAATTCTATTACATTCATCTACTACTTATATAGTGTAAAAGTATTTCTTTACATCTTTTTTTCACAAGTCACCTGCTCAAATTCCTTATTTCCTAAGGCTGTTTTATTCCCAAATCTCTCTAAGAACTTCTCACCATTCATGTCATCAATCTGTTTTAAAAACTTGAAGGTTGTAATCAGGTCACCCCTCATTCTTCTCTCTACCAGGGTGAGCAAATTCAAATCCTATAGCCTTTACCAGTTACTTAGTTCTCTTATTAATGGTACTATCATAATTTAGTTCTCTCATTTATGGTACTATCTTTGCTGATCTCTGGACTCTCTCTATTAGCTATATGTTTCTTTAGGTGCAGTGACAAAACTCAAAAAGCATATTCATGTTTAGTCTTTATGTAAGATATGAAAAGCTTGATGAATACTTCTTATCTAAATATTTGAAAGCTAATCAGATATTTGCCTGCAGAAAGTTTGTCTCCTTTACTATGCTCCAAAAAGGGACTCTGGTAACAGGCTAGGAAAAATGTGGACTCCCAAGTCCTTCACACACATAGAATCCTTAGGTTTACTTCCTGTTGGATAATAATAATACTGATACCATCTTCAACTTTGTTCCATCCTCAATACTTTACATTTGCTTGGGTCAAATTTCACTTTTCACTTTGTTCCATCCTCAATACTTTACATTTTACTTGGGTCAAATTTCACTTTTCACTTTGTTCCATCCTCAATACTTTACATTTGCTTGGGTCAAATTTCACTAACCATGAATCAGACCAACACAATCAGGCACCCATATTATCAATCAGCTCCCTAGGAAGGATGAACAGCTAGGTTAAGCGGACTGGCTGCCTTGACCAGAACTTGATCCTGAAGACTCAACGTTGCACTGGGCAGCCACAAGGCAACACAAGTCATAAACCATAATGAAAGTACCTCAGGATTAAAGGAAGGATGCAAGGTTACCAGACTCAAGCCTTAAAGGCCAACAAAGGCCACCTTTTGAGGAGATTCAGACTTCAAACGGCTTCATGTGGGTGTAGGTACTTCAGGATATGGACTGGGTTTTAAGCTATGGAATATTGGCCTTGAAGGGTTTTCAGGCCACCCCAACCTTAAACATTACACTTAGTTCACTCTACTCAACCAAAATAGGCAACCTAGCAGCCTTGAATTATGATTAAGGTACAGCAAGATCAAAGGTAGTATCCATGGATACCAGACTCTGGCCTTAAAGGCCACATTTCAAGGTTCAAACTCACTACAGCTTCGTATAGCACCTAAAGGCCAAAAATTTCTGGTGCAGGTATTTCAAACTGGGGCAAGGTATCAAGCCCCTGCACTTAAGCCTTGAAAGTTGTTTTAAAGCTAACAAAAGCCAAGAAAAAACACAACAGTCTTACAGATTACACTTAGTTCTGTGCACTCACTTAAAATTGGTAACCTTCTCACCTCAAATCATACTGAAGGTAACTCGAGACCAAAGGGTACCTGAGCCTTGTCTTGAAGGCATATAATAGCCACCTTTCATATTTCACAGTTCAATATTGCTACAGCTTTACACAGCACATAAAGGTCCAAAATTTTCTATGTAGGTACTTCAGAATCTGGGTCTCGAAGGCTGTGATGAGGCCATTAAAGGCCTAAAGACCATACCTGCCTCACAGACTGCATTCAGTTCACTGCACTGATTCCATACAGGTGACCTTGTAGCCTAAAATTGTACTGAAGGTTCCTCAGTATCAGAGGCAGGTTCTATGGGCACCCAAGGCTAGCCTTAAAGACCAATAAAGGCCACCTTCTAAGATTCAGACTAACTATTGCTACATATAACACCTAGAGGTCCCAAATTTGGATGTATCTACTTCAGAATCTAGGCAAGGTTTTAAGCTACCACATGTTGGCCTTGAAGGGCTTTCTGAGGCCACCAAAAGCTAACTCACACATGACAGTCACTTCACTGCATTCATTCAAAACAGGTAAACTGGCAGCCTCAAATAATAATGAAGTTACTGGTGCATCAGGATCAAAGACCGGATATAAGGGGACCAAAGTCAAATTACAAGTGCCAAAAGAAGATACCTTTCAAGGTTCAGACTTACTTCATGGAACATATAGGGGCCCCATATCATAGAAGTAGTTCAGAATATGGAAAAGCTTTTACACTAACACAAATAGGCTTCTAAAACTGTTTTGATTTATGAAAATAATTCCACACTAAGATTTACAATTTCTATCTTTATATACTGTTATATCTTCCATGGATTCCCAATTGAGAGTCTAACTACATATACAGACTCTAGATCCACCACCATTCTACTTCTCTCCTCCGATCAGTAATGCTGTTTGTGAGTAAAAGATGCCCATGGCACTCCAGCTAGCCAGCATTTGCAAAGTTTAATTGAGCAAAGAAATACACCAGAATAAGAAGGGTAAAAATAGAAACTTTGAAAAGAATATTGTGGACAAGGCAAGAGAAAGCCTAAAACTTTTCCATAAATCAATTACGAGTTAGATATCAATTAAAAAGCAGCTTATCAGGCTAAGGGATTCTGAAGGAAGAACGGATGACGATAATGCATGATAAGTAACTGAATAACAAGTTTATGGGTGTTTCCCTGTGAAAGACACTTTGGCCCCAACACTAGTAAGATGGAATGGGGATGAGGTTTCAGAAAACATGGAGATAACTACAAAAGACAGCACAAGAATACTAAAAGGTCTTTACCCATACTCAGTTCTGAGTAATGAAGACATTTCACCTCATGCTTGAGATGTGTGCAGACATGGTAGATAAACCTCTTGAAATACTTTTTGAGGCATCACTCAAGAAAGGCAATATACCAAGGAATGGAAAAATGCAAATGCCACACCTATACTTGAGAACATCAGGAACAGGCGCTAAACTACATACAAGTCTCACTGATGGTTATGGTCACAAAAGTCCAGGAAAAGATCTCAGAAAACAAATGCATGATTTTCTATTGAGAAATTACCCAAGCAAAACACAGCACAGTTTCTGGGAAAGAAGGATGTCTAACACACCTTTTAATTTCTTCAAGAGAGAGTGATCTGTTTTGGATAAAAGGGAAGGCTGTTCTTAACAACTTTTTTCCTTACTACTAGGGAGCATTTAACACTGCGCTACCTGAGAGGCTGATTAAAAAGCTGAATCACTAAGCAGGGGATAGGTGATTTTCTCAGTGGAAGGGTACAATGGATGCTCTGTTCTGTTCTGAGACTATTACTGCTTCATTTACGTAAATGACTTCCTTGTAAATATAGATTCCTACCTGAATATATTTGAAGATAATCAAAGATCATGAAGGAAGTGTAAAGAAAGGTTGACTACATCACTTTACAAGGGTACCTTTACAAACTCCAGAGCAGGTATGATACATGATTGATGAAGTTCAACCCACATATATGTAAAGTACTGAAGCTGGGTCACTGTGAAAAAAAGGCCTATAATCAATATCTAGTAAGAAAAAAGATGCAGGTTTCTATGTGTGAGAATTTGAAAACTGGTATCATCTTAAACATATCAACAGAGTCCCATATTAGCAGAATACTTTAGGACACAAACTATTTTCCAGCAAATACTAGAATAGCTTTCACGTATGCTGATAATGAAGTATTTAACAAGTCATTCATATCCTACACGAGGACTTAAGATTGGTCACCATATCTAAACAAGTACAATGAACTATTAGAGAAGGTCCAAAGTAGGGCAACAAAGACTGCACCAGCACTAAGAGAGTTTAGTTACAGGGAAAGGCTACAAAACAACAAATTTGCCAACACTGGAGGAGAAAAAAGTAAGATGTGACCTGAACAATACCTTAAGTTTTCTGATTGATAACACAATGAACAGTACCTTCAAAAATGTAAGTAGAAGACAACCAGATGATGTTGCAAGAAACTAAGCTAGAAACTATAAAAAATGTGCCTTAACAGGATGAGGGAATCAATGTAAAACACTCCCTAGAAGGTTCAAACAGGTGATTACAAATAGGTAAAAAAAAGCCCAAAGGCTTACTTACTGAAATACCCAACAAAACAGCTAGTAAACTTTGTAGGTATCCTCCAGAGATGATCTGCTTTCTCCTGAATATAGTTCATCTTATTTCTACCACTTGAGGGTAGTGTGTTGAGTAATCATGGGTCTCGATGTTTACTCTATTTTCTCTTTCGATGTTTACTCTATTTTCTCTTTTTGTTCTTAGGGCACCTTCTGATGTTAGTGACATTATCTTACAGCTTTCCATGCTTATCATGCCAAATGGAAGTGACTTTTGAATGTAGAACAGGAGACATATATTCCAAAGTTTTCTTTCACCTTAGCTTAAAACTGTTATATTCACTACCTGCAAAAATCAGAAACATAACAGACTACCCACTGGAAAACTTCTAGAACATTCTGAACTATAATCAACAAGGTGGAGCTGATCATCCAAGTTGTGGGACAGAGGCCTTTAGTCCTCGGTCAAACACTGGCAGTACAACTTGATCTCAGACCGAGATGAGGAGGTAAACAAGCATCTAATGTACAGCATGCATAACATATATCTTCTTACAGTATGCTCCTTCAAACAATATCTTTAAAATGTGCTTATCCCCATCTAAAACAATACCAGTAACAATAAAAGAACTACAATCATCCAAAGCATTCCAGATCAGCCCACCTGTTACAGAATCCTACACTCTGTCCAACAATGCGACAAAACACCAGTCAAAGGCCTCATAAGTACAGAACATCCCCTAATAACTACCAAAAAGGTATGGTATACTAAATTAAATTGTGGGACAGGATAAATAAAAATAATCAAGCACTTATCTGACAAACTTTTAGACTTTAAACTTATCCCCAACACCTCGCTGTATATAATATTGCTTTCTGATATGGCAAGATGCTGGATTTTCACCCCAGATCTGAATACTAACAGCAATGAGTGATCAATCACACATGACACTTCTAAAATAAAGAACTTCTTTCTAAAAAATATCTTGACATCGAAAATTATTAAATTACCTAGTTATGCTCAAAATGACATTCCCCTTCTTTTGTTTGGCAAAGCTTAATTTTTCATAGTTTAAATAACCTGTACCCCATACTCTAATCAGGTTTTATCTATCTGTACAGATTACCCTGGCATAAGTATATTCAGAACAAAACCATTTGGAATATGTACTTTCTATACGTTTCCACTTACATTTTATTCCCAATTAACTCTAACATGGCTCTTTTACAAACATTCACAACCAATTGCGGTCTTTGCTTCTAGAAAAAGGTTGAGAATGAAGAAAATGTACAGAAATTGTTTCTTATGCAAAACTCCCAGGGGTACAGACATGAAAGGTATAGCATCTATATCTGGAAAATCCAAGAAGGTATGGTTCCTAAGCTAGGCTAAAAAGTAACAACCTGCTGGCATGATAGGCATGAAAGACAATAAATTAATACCTCTAAAATTCAAAGGTGCAATATGCATAAAATGAGAGCACTTTAAACATCCAAGGCCCATGACTCTTTCAACACCTTGCCTCTATCATCAAAAATAGCATGAGAGGCATGCTAGGGAAGTTCAAAAGTGCACTAACAAGTACCTACAAAGTGTACCTGACCAACTAAGCTGTAGAGGATAAATGGACCTGAGAAATGCAGCTCCCAACAGCCTGGACAACCACACACCCAGTCCAGTAGCCTGGGCTGTGAGGGTAAGATTTCTAAACACTTGAGATATTCACCATGTCTTTGCTATACAGCACAATTTTGAGACTGCATTCATAAACTTAAAATGTGAATTGCTAAATGCCCAACTAAAGAGTGGAAAGGCTTTAGAGGAAATGAAATATAAAGTTACATGAGAATGACAAAATAGAAATCATAACCTAAACACTTCTAAACCCTAATGAGGAGTAAAAAAAAAACCTTGCATACCTATGTAATGAAATTTCAAGAACGACCTTATACTTTTAAAGCTATGATATACTGTCAGACCCTCCCTTTACTGAACCACACTATATCAACAGCAACCCAAAAGGGTCTTGCCCCTTCATCTCAAATGAAGCAAAGTTTAGACACCACAGTAATGAGTATTCTCCTGAATGAAACATTACCTCTACATGCATTTCACTTCTCTATTTCCATTCTGAACAGGCATTGTTTTTATGAGAGTAGGGCGTTAGTCATAAGGTGTATACAACATATACATATCTAAATCCTTCTTGGATGGAGGCAAACATACATACAGTACAGTATAACATAATCCAGCATATTCATATTTTAGGAGCATGGCATGAGACACACAATGGCAACCCTGATAAATGGCAAATGAACTTTACACGACAAAAGAAATTACTGATTTATCAATATGGGGAAAATATGATATATGCTACCTACACAACAAGGCTTCAAATTTTTCAAGCTAGCTTATCATTTTTGTACCAATGGTAACATCTTTTTAGTTTCTTAAATATGGTACATCAAACAACACTTATTGTAAACAATAACTTCAATAAGAATTTTCTAACTGCTATCAAGAAAAAAGAAAAAGATGTCCCTCAATCAAACATTTACTATGGTACACCTTCTGTTCTATGCGAAACTAGTAAATCTTTAATTGCCCAAAGTTCACTTTAAATCAACCTTAAGTCATCCTAGGTTATAAAGAGTAAAATCATCCACACTACAGTTAAAGGTTTATGTTCATACCCTCTGTTTTATGTAAAACTATTAAATCTTTATTTATCCATAGTTCACTTTAGCCTCAAGTCATCCCAGGTTATAATGAGTACAATTATCTACATCACAGTTAAAAGGTTTAAGGAGTTTATAACCATCATAACTATTAAGCATATTACATTCTTTAGTATTATTCAACTCTTGTTATTTCATATCAATTTGATAACTCCATATGTTTACAATTGTCCTCATCAAAATATCAGTTATAAAAACTGAAGAAAAGGTTTCTAAGATATGTCAAAAACTTCCTCATATAAAGATCATACTACTTTTTCAACTAAGACCATATATACTCAACTACATACAACAAAGGTCCTGAGAATACCAGCAGCAACGTCATCAGTTGTCTATTTACAGTAGACAAAGCAATAAAAAACAAAGATGGGTAACTTTTAAGATTATTTGAACAATACTAAATATGATGACAGTAGAGATGTACCAAAAAATCATGGAAAGCAAGGGTTAACTGAAGTAAACCCAGTAATAACCTTGTAGAAAAAAAAAATCAACTGACCTCCCTTGCAGAAAAAAGTTCTCTTAATATTCTAGTCTTCAGACACCAGTCAAACTCTTGTCTGAGAACCATCAGAATGGCACTGGATATCAACAATCACAAATGTACTGCCCACTATTACATTAGATAACCCTACGTTCTCCAATATCAATAAACCATAATGCCATATGTAATACCATCTAACAATGCCCCATACTATGATTATATTCTTAAAAATTACAACACTACAGAATAGAAATGCTGAGATAATCTATACTATTACCATTATGGAAGTTACTCATGGATTTGAAACATATAATCAATTCCTTACAATTACCAGAAGTGATTCAAACTAGCATTGCATGACAGCAGATTACTTTTTAACATAATGATAACAAGAAAGTGTTAACAGGGAAGGGAAAGAAAGGAATATCAGGAAAAGTAGGTAATATACTTGTAGAGAGTTAAGGAACCAATAAAATAATTGCCTTATATATCTATATTGGCAGAGAGACACGAGAAGCTGAGGCCATAATCAAGGCCATCCCATTAACACTACATTATATATATATATATATATATATATATATATATATATATATATATATATATGTGGACTATGGATAGAGTTGTGCGCAGGAGGATGGATGTGCTGGAAATGAGATGTTTGAGGACAATGTGTGGTGTGAGGTGGTTTGATCGAGTAAGTAACGTAAGGGTAAGAGAGATGTGTGGAAATAAAAAGAGCGTGGTTGAGAGAGCAGAAGAGGGTGTTTTGAAATGGTTTGGTCACATGGAGAGAATGAGTGAGGAAAGATTGACCAAGAGGATATATGTGTCGGAGGTGGAGGGAACGAGAAGAGGGAGACCAAATTGGAGGTGGAAACATGGAGTGAAAAAGATTTTGTGTGATCGGGGCCTGAACATGCAGGAGGGTGAAAGGAGGGCAAAGAATAGAGTGAATTGGAGCGATGTGGTATACCGGGGTTGACGTGCTGTCAGTGGATTGAATCAAGGCATGTGTATGGGGGTGGATTGGGCCATTTCTTTCGTCTGTTTCCTTGTGCTACCTCGCAAACGCGGGAGACAGCGACAAAGCAAAAAAAAAAAAAAAAAAAATATATATATATATATATATATATATATATATATATATATTTCACACATACTCGCCATTTCCCACATCTGTGAGGTAGCATTTAGATCAGAGGACCAAGCCTTAGAGGAAATATCATGTGGCTTCACTCTGTTCTTTTTTTGGAAACGTGAAAAAAAAAAAAAAAAAAAAGGTGAGGATTTCCAGCCACCCGCTCCCTCCCCTTTTAGTCTTCTACGACAAGCAGGGAATACATGGGAAGTATTCATTCTCTCCTATCACCAGGGATAATATATATATACATATATATATATATATATATATATATATATGAATGAATTGGAGCAATGTGGTACACAGGGGTTGACATGCTGTCAGTGGGCTAAACCAGTAATATGAAGCAGTTATGGGAGATCCCAGAAAGGACAGAGAGACATGGATGAGGGCAGAGGGCTCTGGTTCCTGTAGTTATACATGACACCTGAAGTAAATGTGAGCAAATGAGGTCATCTCATCATCTATTTCTTGTACTACATTGATAAAAGAGGGAAGCAGCAAAAAAGTACATAAATAGATCTATAATAAGTCCTAGTTAATAAGGGAAGTTATGTGAGTCTTATATGTTCCATTGGGTTCTACAAACGTTTCACCTTCAAATGACCCTATTTCCTGATCTACAAACAGTGCCTATCCCCACAATCACATATCTCATATATGGGAAAACAATGCTGTGTAACACAAAGCTGATCTATGTCATTAACTAAAAGCTAGGAGTCCACAGATACAAACAGGTGTGTTTCTTCCAAACCTTAAGTTATTACAGTGATGGCTCTAAAATATAACTAATGGATAAATTGCTAGATGCTTTATTAACCCACTGCAGGAGATACATTGCAGTAAAGTACATGTACATTACATACTTAATAGTACATTCAATCATACATTAATCAAATGAACAAATGAAACTGTCCTACAGAAATAGCTGAAGCATTAATTAATTAAGCTGTTAGAGGTTTAAAATGATTTCAATTAAATATTTGCATCAAAAACAGAGCTTTTTCCTTAATAAAGTACCAACATAGATATGGACTGAGTGTGGTATGAAGCTAGCTCTGCATCAGTGTGTTTGCAAGGAACAGTTCTGTCTTTTCCCAGATCTCATAAACTTATGGCACTTACCGAACATAAATGTATGGTCTTTACTTAGTGTATTTACTTACATTCAAGACTTGAATTTTATCACAACCAATAATCTTCAGTTTTTCAGTGAATGAATCAACTGCTTTTTATAGCTTGTCCATAACGTATGACCATTACCACTTGGTCAGTTTCGTTTGCTCTATTCCACCACAGAATACAACTATAGGTAAAAACAATTTATACAGTAAAAATATATAACCTACACAAAATTTTGCTACTGACATTAAAAAATCTCAATCAAAACACTTGAGAGTTACAGTGTAGTCTATGTCCAAAATTGCAAAGTAGCTATCTACTGTGATCAGTCTATAACTGATAATCAAAGCTAACACAATCACATCACCATCAACTGTAGCTGTTCTTGGCTGTGATTTCTCTTTCTTTAAGTCAACAATCAACTCTCCAGTTTTTACGTACTCAGAAAAAGACTACATTTATTCCATCATGATACAACATCAGGTATTTGCAATTCACAACTAAATAGTTATGTCATATCACCAATCTAAACCAACAAATTAGCCCGCAGCACATTCTACAACCAATAAAATGAATTTTTAGTCCATAAGTATATATTGTTCATAAGTACACATTGTGAACAAAAATGCTGACAAAACACGATAATATACTCCCAACTCACTAACTGTATCCTGAGACAAAAACTCTAAAATAAATGAAGAAAGTACCAGATTTTATGAGTTTACCTAGTAACATGGTAGGCGTGAAAATTAATTGTAGAGCTAAAATATAAAAAAATAATACTCCAACACATGTCATTACATTCTAAGTCAAATACAAATTCAATACTACTGATACAGCACCTTCAGTAGGCTTTCCAGACCTAAAGTCACAAAGAAAGTCAAGTTTGCGTTCAACTTCATTCTTTAAATGTTTTAATGCTACTAGTAATCTTTCTAGACATCTGAAAGGTAAAGACCTGCAATCATTCAAGTCTTCAGGAGGATTCTTAGGCAAAGGTATAACTGTGCCTGATTTCCATACTGATGGAATACAATCTAGAGCTAGTTATAAAAATATCAAAATATACACCTGACCAGCATTTACATCAGGTCTTTAATACAATAGCAGCCAATATTTTTGGGGGGTTGTTCATATTCCTTAACTGCTTCTCTGCTTCGGATATATAATTACAAATGTGTCCTCACATTGAGCTCCTTAAAGTTTTTTGATGATTGTCTCACTACACATCATGGTAAAATCTTGCACAAGATTTGTAGTGACACTCACAAATTCTTCCGATCTTGAGAAAAAAAACAATGTCCTCTCCAGGCTCCTCATGAATTGTTGCTTACGAAGTTTTGTAATCTTTTTACTACTGTAGTTTTCTTTGCACACAGTATCTAAATTTCAAAAACTTCTTACCTAAATATAAAGATGATAGTACATTACACAAACATTTTTTGTAAACTTTATAATATTATATTCTAAAGTATCTTCTAGCATATGGCAATGGGATCTTAGCATAATCATTTACCTTGTCTACACAAAGGCACACAAATGAAAACACCCCCACATCCAAAACTATCAGGGACTACTTATACAAACCATTCTAAGTTAATACGTACTATAACATCTACCTCCAGTTAACTCATTAATATTTGTCAGACATACGTAAAAGCAAAACTTCAAATTCTAAAAACAAATAAATTGATGTAATGTCCTTAACGAAAGACAAGGAACCAATAGTTTACGAATGGTACTTAACAATGCAATAATTAAAACCCAAATCAAAATTTCCAAAATCATCTTGGTTCATTACAGGTATCAATGCAAACTAATGACACCAAATGAACATCTGTTCAATGATTATAAACATGAACAATCACACTAAAGAAACCAAATCAAGATCTGCTCTAGGATTATCAAGAGAACAAAGCTGGTAAAAAACTGAAAAATCTACGCATTCATTTTAAAAGAGAACAAAATCAATTACTGTATCAAGAACCAACCCACAAACAATAAAAAAAAGCAATCTAAAAGGCTACAACAAGATTACTTTACAAAAAAAAAAGCCATTCAGACAATCTAATCACTAACTGTTCAAAACAAACACTTCCATATACACATTTTCAAACTGTGTTAATACTAAACACTACATTCAATCTGTGTTATTACTAAACACTACATTCAAACTGTTTTATTACTAAACACTAACAGGTATATACTCAAATTCTTGAAGTATCTATATGAAACGAAATACCTGCCGGCAGATGATCACTTACATGAAACCTGTCAAATTATTCCACAGCACATAAAATAATGATATACCTTATAAAAATCTTATCAAATTCAAAAACACAAATTAGTAAAAGTATCTGTGTACACTAAATACTGATTCATTTTCTTGTCTCTACAAAATAAGAGGAATTAAACATCTGGGAACAAATTGATCATACAAGAGCAAACTAACTAATTACATGGAATAGAAAGAACCACCAAGCCATAACCTAAGTAAAGATAGAAATATAAGTTTGTCAAAAGCCAAAGAGATGAGACCTTTCAAACAATAACTACAACCCTAAGGGAGTTTATAATAAGGCAAATTTGATATCAACATCAAGTGATTACTAAGCCATAATGATCCCAAGACTGTACTGTCAAAGATTGGGTCCTATAACAATTAGGCTCCTTGACATCCAAACTATGTGCAAATAAGCTTGCATATAACCAGGCAAAATGTTGTTGCAGGTGAGAAATATAAACTTCAATCCTAGTTAAGAAATATTCCAAGATCCATTTTGTTGACATGCCATATCAAAATGCTCTCTTGCCTTTGCTTTGCAACTTAAAAAAATATTCTTAAATCTTAATTGTTTCTAATCACTTTACATGAGTATAAATGGGATGGAACTTCATTAATCTAGCTCACTCTAAAATTTCACAATAACAACTCATTACTGGTCGCTATAATTGTCAATAATGAAATTTAACCAAACTGAACAAGAGTGCACCACACATTGTGGAATGACAGCATTTCAAGCAAAGACTGGTTTCATCAACTAAAATGTTAGAGATAACCAAGATCCCTACACAATGTTAAAACTTGTTACCTACCCCAAATAACTACCAAAACTACCACTATGCATGATTTCATATCATACATAACCACAAATGGTACAAAAATAAAAAATAAAAGCAATCTCTTGCATCACCATTTCACTTTCTACATCTCCTCTCCATTAGGGCTGAACAAAAACAATTGGCAATCACAAAAATGAAAATTTCTTAGAAAAACACTTGCCTAAAACAACAGTCTCTACAAGCAAATACTAACACAAGATACAATTGCTCATTAATCTTAAAATCTATTCATTATATACTTATGTCATTCATTTACATACATGATAATACATAAACAGCACTTAAAAAATACTCAAATCTATACAGACCAAAACATCACTTCTATGAAAACAACTTGGCAAAAAAAAATATATATCATCTTTTAATCCACTTTAATAATGACTTTCCTTAACATGCATTTCAAATCAGGAGACATATTCTGACCAAATCACCCCAAAGCAATCAGATACATTGGAAACAAACATGAGTTTTAGTAAACAAAACAAAGATGTCCCTCAAGTAAAGCTCCTGTCATTCCTATGATTATCATCTTCAAATATTAATTATCAACATATCATTAACTAACATTTCTTACAATTACAGACAATTATAAGTGTCTTGTAACATGTCATGTCTGCCTAGTGTCATGATCACATGTTCTGGTGAAGGAGCCCAGACACAAATAAACAACAATAACAAATCCCGGTTTGAGATATATTAATTGAGTCACGTTTGAAAACACATCATTCCTCACCTAATATCAAATTATTATTGCTGCCTAAACCGACATCAGGAGATGACACCCACAATTTGACACTTGAGGTTTACATTAAGATTCATGTCAAAGTATCATCCAGAAAATCAGAAAAAAACGAAATTCAGAAAAATCTGTTCTTTTGAACCAGAGTGTTATTCTTAAAATACCAAAAAACTACTTAAGAAATCTTCCTCAAGACATGTCATATATTTGTATTGCATGTGACTAGAGATCTACGCATGTAAAGTGTTCTGAGTCAAATTTAACCCAATTGAACCCCTCATAGGCCATAAAACGAATAGTTCTTAGCCTTATTTATGGTTATGAGGCCATGTGAGGCAGGCCCAGGTAGGGTGGAAGGGTGTTACCAGCCCACAACCTCCCACCCTGTGTCTTGGCCAGGTACGTTCAGCCCCCCGTGCCACTCAGGTGGGCGTCTCACTTTCCCCCAAAACTAGGACTACAGAGTCTGAATTCACCATAGTAGTCATGTGAGGCCTAAGGTAGGCAGAAAAGGACTCACCGGAGGGGTCCGATGACGGGAAGGAGTCTATCTTGGCCCGCTTGTTGGGCGGCTCGCTCCCCAGCTGCTGCTCCGCCATGGCGTCCTTGTTTACAACGCGCTCAGGAACACAAGACCGATGCCTCTACTACACTCCACTTTTACACTCAATCCTGTGCTTCTAGCGTCCCCGTACCACTCATATTGCATCATTATAACTCAATATCACTATCACTCCACTTCAGGTAGGCATGCGCCCAGGATCGCTAGGAAAACTGTAACTTTGCGAGGCAGACATCTCCTTGGTGGGATTTCACAACTGAGCTCTGCAGCTTCACTGACCGCTGCCTCTACACTTCCCGCACAAAACACGCAAACATCTTCATACTTTATCACATTTTCTACATTTGTATATACAGAAAATGCTTCTTGCTACACTGATGCTGTAAAATTAGCCGTCCATATTAACACAAAGTTACATTATCCGGCCACAAAAATATTTTGCGCCGAGTAGTAGTCAAACCAAAATGGCGGCTCACAGTGAAAACTTTTTCTACGCTTGTCATAGAGTTTGGGAGCGAGTGTAGCTGCGCCAATCCGACGCTTTGATTGGTCCGTTTGAGTCACGTGCTCATAAACTCTACTGCCATTGGCCACTGTGGAGAAACCGAGGATGACGTCACTAGACCCGAGCGGATCCGAGTCTTAATAGTTGTAAAGCTGACTGCGGCCCGCCGAGTAGCCATCCTCAGCATCTTCTCTGCGCAACACTTCTAATACCCGCCATATTTAAATATAATGTATTCTTTGTATCATGAATCACATACATTAAACCTATGAAGTTTCAAATACCTTTCGGATTATTTTCAATATAAAATGAACAACGTACATCCATTAAATGGAATGATTACATGACGCAATATTTCACACCTGATAAGCTAAATAAATAAGTAATATAACTTATACTGAGCTTTCATTATGAAGGATTGAGTAAGCCAGAGTACAATTATATAATATTGGGCGTGATTCCTCATAGAAAATAGTCAATAATCACGGAACAAGACGAGGTGGTAATGAGCGCGAGATCAGCTGATCGGACAGGTTGCGAGCCAAGTTAAAGGGAGGGAGGGCGGCGAGACCATACCTTATTGCCGTACCCAGCTCACCTACCTCACCAATGTTTACTCTATCGCACCATACACTTGTACCTTTATTTTGCTGGACTGACTATCTAGAATTAAAGGAACGCAGCGTCTACAAGATTTAGAAAAATACGGATGTCGCGTTCTACGCTAGTTTTCTGATCGGGAAGAACTTTAAAAGATAAAACATGCTAATTGCTTATGATCCTCTACATATAGAATTTTTCGTAATTAGCTGCAGTACCAGTATCAGTGTATATGTTTTATTTTATTAGAATCACCCTCTGGTATCAATATTAAATGATTTACTTAGTAACTACAAATAATCTTTTCATACGGTAACTGACATATATATATATATATATATATATATATATATATATATATATATATATATATATATATATATATACATATATTGGGAGGTGAGTTTGAATGGAGAAAAACTGGAGGAAGTGAAGTGTTTTAGATATCTGGGAGTGGATCTGGCAGCGGATGGAACCATGGAAGCGGAAGTGGATCATAGGGTGGGGGAGGGGGCGAAAATTCTGGGAGCCTTGAAGAATGTGTGGAAGTCGAGAACACTATCTCGGAAAGCAAAAATGGGTATGTTTGAAGGAATAGTGGTTCCAACAATGTTGTATGGTTGCGAGGCGTGGGCTATGGATAGAGTTGTGCGCAGGAGGATGGATGTGCTGGAAATGAGATGTTTGAGGACAATGTGTGGTGTGAGGTGGTTTGATCGAGTAAGTAACGTAAGGGTAAGAGAGATGTGTGGAAATAAAAAGAGCGTGGTTGAGAGAGCAGAAGAGGGTGTTTTGAAATGGTTTGGGCACATGGAGAGAATGAGTGAGGAAAGATTGACCAAGAGGATATATGTGTCGGAGGTGGAGGGAACGAGGAGAAGAGGGAGACCAAATTGGAGGTGGAAAGATGGAGTGAAAAAGATTTTGTGTGATCGGGGCCTGAACATGCAGGAGGGTGAAAGGAGGGCAAGGAATAGTGAATTGGAGCGATGTGGTATACAGGGGTTGACGTGCTGTCAGTGGATTGAGTCAGGGCATGTGAAGCGTCTGGGGTAAACCATGGAAAGCTGTGTAGGTATGTATATTTGCGTGTGTGGACGTATGTATATACATGTGTATGGGGGTGGGTGGGCCATTTCTTTCGTCTGTTTCCTTGCGCTACCTCGCAAACGCGGGAGACAGCGACAAAGCAAAAAAAAAAAAAAAAAAAAAAATATATATATATATATATATATATATATATATATATATATATATATATCGACTAATATTTTTCATTACTTTTAGATTTTATATTATTAACCCTCTACTTACTCTCAAATGTAACAATCTACATGATGTTGATCATTTGAGGAGAGTCAATTACCAGTGTGACACACCACACCACCAGCCTGAGCCGTACACCTGCACGACCCACTGTCCTGGTGAGAGAACACCCACCAACAGCAGGTGCATCAGTAAGGTTAAAAGGTTAACCCACTGAGTTCGAACGGCGCCTACTTCGAGCACGACGATGTAACCCCTTCAGCACGACAGCACGCCGTAATTGGAACGCCTGAGTTGGGTGGAGACCAACTGCCATTCCCAGGAATCGAACCCATGCGAGTTCGACCTCGGACTGGCCCTTGCTGACTCATGGTCAGTAGAACTAACTACTACACCTATTACCTTGAACTATTCCCTCAATAAGATGCTTGAAATATATCTTTTGTTTGCTAGTTCCCCCCAGACTACAGCAGTATGCTGATGATAGCCTCTACAAGTGTACACAGGAGAATCATTCTTTAGGTGTATCTTGATCACTGTTTCCCAACAGAAGTCGTGTTTCTGGGAGTATCAGTGAATCAAGCAACAGCACACTGCAAGATTGTGAGCGTAGATAGTAAAGTGATTTCATCCGATCTACGCTACTACTGCTGTGTAAGGCATTTAGTGCGCACTTTGCGATCTTTCTTGCATCACTGATGATTATCAATCTTCACAGGTCTCGAGTAATGATCATCTATCAGGATAGCCAGATGCTGATGAGTGTACTCCCTCTGTTGTAATATTTTCGCAGCTTGTGATCCTGTTGTGTGTATCCGTTTGTGCCTGCCTGTCTGGCCTTGTTTACAAGAATTTTATCATTCATTATGTATCGTTGCTACTCTTGCAAAAACTGCATTATTTTTCATAATTTATATGTAACTTTATTGTGCATGTTTTTCATAACGAATGTTGAATGCGTGATGTTTCTTCGGGTATCAGACACCAAGATCTTCATTTTTAGTGGTAAAAGGCTTAATTATGTACCTTCTTGAGTACCCGGTTCCAACAGTGCCTTGACAAAGACACGTCATTGCCATGTCTACCAGACTGGGTGGAGGGATCGTGGAATGCACATGGAATCAGGTGTTGGCTGATGGAACTGGAATCGCGTACAACACACGACCATCGTGACAACCACGTGTGTGTGCGCAAGGAGTGGCCGGAAACTATTGTCAGCACATTTGGGATGTTGCTGAGAAACTTACTGGAAGAGTTTGGTGCCAAGGGAATGATAGAGGGAGCATGTTGTGGCCACGCTTGTAAAAAGAGATATGAAAAATGCATCAAACTACGGGCTATTATCAGTGGCAAGTTAGTTTTGTAATCTACATGCTTGTGTAATCAGGAGGTAAGTTAATTGATTCCTAAAAGAGGCAAACTGACTAAATAGGATGCAATGTGCATTCAGAGGGAAGTTATGGACTAACATTACAGTGTGACCTTCAGCCGAAAGAAAGAGATGAATGGATAGAATATGCTGTCAGACTGTACCTCATATGAGACCCGATAGGTTATCTAGAATTACAGAAAGGATAAGATGAAGACTCCTGGCGTGGGTGAGCACTTATATCTAATGTACCGGGAACTGAAGAGGAGTCTCCTCAGAGTGGGTACGAATAACCACCGGTGCCCTGCAGGGGTCAGCCCTGGAATCGCCTTCATTCCAGCTTCACCACCAGCTACAGGGACAGCAGACAATTCAGACCTGTATATTCTAAGGGCTGATGCTAAGAGTTTGGCTCCCTAGTTTTAAAGACGACAGAAGTTCTGTTAAAAACTCTGAAAACTACAGGGATAGGGTTGGAGCCTCAGGCCTACGTGCGTCAAAGGCAGAAAGAAAACATGTCTGATTATAACTAAAATATCTTTAGTGGTTTTGGTGATATGGATATCTAGCATGTGCTAGAGACAGGGAGGATCCGTTTATCTAAACACTACAATAAGCGGAGCAAGAGAAAAGTCTGGAGAGGAGCGAGAACACGGTTATACGATAGTGGAGTGGACAAAACATGAAAAAGCTAAACATAAGATGTGTTCAGTGACTATTAAATTTTTTGAAAACGTCCATGATAAAAATAAGCGGTCAAACGGCCGTGTCCTAGGAATACACCCATATAGATAACTATATAGGGAAATTACACACACACACACACACACACACACACGAAGACTGGTGTTGGCTAGTAAGAATCCAAATCGCGCAAAATAGCTGGAGAACTTTTGTAGGGAAAGTGATGTGCAAATCAGAAGAATCAGCCTTTGGAAGATACATTGAAGTCTACGCTAAGGTAAGGCGGAGTACTGCCATTATACACCTGATGTCTTTAGTAAAAGCGGGAAACGCTACAAGACAAAAATATTTCTTCCATTTTTCAAAAATAACCCACAAGTGTCGAAGCTGTTCGAACTAATCTTATGATGTTTTGCTCTCACAATGACCGTTTGTTAAAGTCCTTGTTAAAAGATCCTCAGCATGTTTCATGGAAGGAGAACGGTGTTTGACATTGGTAGATATTCCGGCACATCTCTACCATCGACTTGACCTGTAGAGAAAAAAAAAGTAGCACATCTACTTAAATGATTAAACCTTGGTATTCATGGGGTAGTAAATCCATCGTACTCAGGAGTTATATCATCGTCCTCTGTGGTCATCTGAATGTCACATTCAAGTCATCGTACTCAGTGGGTCAAGCACGTTGTTCCTAGGTGTCAAGTCATCTACCCAGCCAACTGTAATCTTTCCTGCATTAAGCTCCTGGCATATCGGGCTTCGCTTTTATCAGTCCTGATATTTAGATCACAAACAAAGCTACGTTACTGGCTAGCCTAGAGTATGTCTAGTTCGACTGATAACATTTCATCATTGAGGTGAAGCGACGAGACGTACTTTCATTGTAATTTAGAAAAAGTATGACTAGATTACGCAACGCGCTTACAGGGAATTTCATATGACTAAATTGCAAGCCTTTCCAATATCAGCCCCATCTTTACCCTCTCTGAATGATTTTCCTACTGGACCCAGATTTTTTTCAAGAGATTAGAAAATCTCAGAGATGGAACTTAAATATCTAAAATATCTATAAATAATTATATGATATGTTAAATGGTTTTTATGGTACTGCATACCATTAGGGTCGCGTTAATTCTTTGTTTACATACTGCACGCGCAACACCGCTGAACCCAACACTATCAAAATCTTATAATTGTCCTTCAAATGCTTCCTTTTCTTAACATTCTAGTGATCATCGAACTCCCAGAAACATTTCATCAAATCCCTCAACTCTTAAAACCAATCTATACGATCTGTAACAAAGATGTTCATTGCTAAAATCTGGTCACCTACTCTGACCACAGTAACATTCGAAGCACTTTGTACATGTAATACCATCAGACAACTAAGAAAACGGGACGTCAGGAACCCACTATTCGACACCATCACAAGCGAAACGATCAAACAGGCTTGACATTATATCATATCACAAATGCCTTGCTTAACACATACAGGGAGGAAGTATGTGGGAATCAGACTTGTTTTTCCGAGTTATAGTTCGAGTAGTTATATGTGCTCCACATTATCAATAGTTTTGAAAATCAAACTTAAATTATACTTCTCATGCAGTTCATAAACTCCCATCCAAAAATTGCACAGAAGGATGGCTGTTTTTACAAACAAAAGAGTTACTGTTCATTTTGTTTTTACTTAAGAATATAGTAAATGATGCAAAATACAAGTTCCAAAAAACGAATAAAGAAAACAGTTTTCCTAATAAAATACTACATCTGATCAACCAATAGCCATCCACATAAAAGCAAACCAGATCATCACATAAACAAATCTCTGCTGCTGTGACTGGTTGGCTTTGGGGGTTGTAGGCCTACAACTGTCAGGTCATTACGCCCGTTTACGTTAAGCTACATCCACCAACCGAAAAATCTTTATCAGATGTTAAGATAATTCTATGGCCACGCACACTGATATATATATATATATATATATATATATATATATATATATATATATATATATATATATATATATATATATATATATATATATATATGAGCCAGTTGTTTGCTGGGACAACCTCAATAACTAAAATTTCGGCTGTAACAACGCTAAGAATGAACACGATATAAATGAAAGGGATAACATATCTAGCCCGTCACTTATTCTGCTTACAAGCTATGGTATAGGAATTACTGGAAAAATACTATGTACAGATGATACAGTCTGGGTAACGCACTGCATCAATGTACTAAAGAATTCGCGAAGGGAACCATAGAAAACGGAGGCTGTACAAGGAACATCCTTGTAGGGGGAACTATTTCATCAACACATTTGCAATAAAGCTCAGTATTTTCCTGAAACTTGGTAAGTTATCCAAAGTATGAGTATGAACTAATATATATGAATCTGTATAATGGAATTATTTGATCTAGAACTGAAGATAAAGTTCGTGTTACAACGGATCATTTCAAAAACAAGTAATTCAAGTAGCACTATTGCAATGTAGGCAATAGAAATACTATAATCTATCACTGACTGCGATCAGTTACGTGACACCACCAGCTGGACTGTAGAGTTGAGATATTTGACAAAAGACAGACTTATTCAATATTGCTCGAGTCTTGTCCAAAACAATGCTATACATCATTTTCAAGATGGGGGAGGGGGGTTGAGAATAACCTCAACTGAAGATGGCTGTCTTCGTACTGATTTACAACAGAACAATGTATTTGCGTATTACTCTGGCACTGAAGGTATGGGCTACGTCCCTGACGTTCCTACTTTCAAGAAAAACAATTCTGAAATATTTCTCGGCATATGTCTCTGACAAGCTTCTGAAAATCCTTTTCTCCACTTTTTTGCTTTTGAAAGAAAAAAAAAAAGAAAAAGGAGCAGAGAATGGGGCCAAGTGAGAAATTTTCCTCTTAGGCTCAGTCCTCTAATCTTAAAGCTACCTCGTTAACTCGGGAAAATAGGTAGGCAAGAGCTGTGTATTCCGTTACGTTCACAAAGGAACCTCCTTAGGTAATGGTCTTTCACTGAGATCACGTCTGCTTAAGTACAAATGATCGACGGAAAGCCAGGTGACCTCTCCTCCTGATTGGTAGCGGCCTCGCTAGGGTGGCTCACCAACTGTTTGGTCATTCTTTTTCCTTCGTCTTGTCCTCCTGGCCTCGCTTATGACTATTTTTCCTTAATGTCTCCGCTAACCTCATAACTCCACCGCGATGATTGGAGACGATGTTTATAGAACTATCCGCTACTTCTGTTATTCTTGTCTTACTTTTGTATCCTCTGTGTAACACCTCCACCTGTTGCCAGCTAGGCAGACGTCCGTATCTTTCTGCGTGGACTTCTTATGAATTTGATAGTCTGTGGGCAACGAATGGAATCATGGAAGCGGAAGTGAGTCACAAGATGGAAGAGATGGCGAAGGTGCTTAGAGCGATGAAGAATGCGTGGAAGGAGAGAACGTTATCTCGGAGCGCAAAAATGGGTATGTTTGAAGGAATAGTGGTTCCAACAATGTTATATGGTTGAGAGGCATGGGATATAGATAGGGTTGCATGGAGGAAGGTGGATGTGTTGGAAATGAAATGTTTGAGGACAATATGTGGTGTGAGGTGGTTTGATCGAGTAAGGAATGAAAGGGTAAGAGACATGTGTGGTAATAAAAAAAAAAGTGGTTGAGAGAGCAGAAAAGGGCATACTGAAATGGTTTGGCCATGTGGGGAGAATGAGAGAGGAGAGGTTGACAAAGAGAATATATGTGTCAGAGGTGGAGGGAACAAGGAGAAGCGGGAGACCAAATTGGAGGTGGAAGGATGGAGTGAAGATTTTGAGCGATCGGGGCCTGAACATACAGGAGGGTGAGAGGCGTGCAAGGAATAGAGTGCATTGTAACGATGTGGTATATCGTGGTCGACGTGCTGTCAATGGACTGAATCAGGGCATGTGAAACGTCTGGGGTAAACCATGGAAATGTCTGTGGAGCCCGGATGTGGATAGGGAGTTGTGGTTTCGGTGCATTACACATGACAGCTAGAGAGTGTGAACGAAAGTGGCCTTCTTTGTCTTTTCCTGGCCCTATCTCGCTGAAGCAGGAGGTAGCGATGCTGTTTCTTGTGGGGGCCACTTCTGGTCCGTCAGGTCCGCGGCGGGGCAAAAAATTTCCCAGATTCATTTGTGATGCATAACATACACGGCGACATTGCTCGAACGATTCAAAATATGGGTACCATGAGTGTAAAACACTCCTTTTTTCTTGAGAACATATCGTACAGTACAAATAGGTAATCATACGAACCTCGCTTTCGATCATCATCATTAATTCCATGTTTCTATGAAAAAAAGGAAACTCTACTACCTCATGTTTCCCAGAGGTGTCAACGGAACAAGTTTTCCTGGTAGAGCGAAGACAGAAGGTGATCAACAGAACCCCAGCGTCCGTTCATTATTCGTGGAAGTCTGGGTGACGTCCAGACGCTGCCAGGTCTGATACATTTCAGCTTTCATTAGTTTGTAACAATATGCAACGTATATTCTATTATGCCTTCACCATTACTTTTTTGATATATTATGAAACATGATGTCAGACACGAGCCTTCATCTCAGGTAGGTTAAACAAGCAAATGGAGCTTGAACATAACTAGAAGCAACTTTATAAAGTATTTTCACACCGGATACTACAGAAGAATGTTAGAACGTCCGCAGATTAATATTCTGTCCGTTATTTGATTACCGTTTACAGTATAGAGAGGATGTACTAAGGGTTTGACGCCGCGAGTCCACACAAATTATATGTTAGGAAATCCTTGACATAAGGACAAAAGGGTATGCCCATTACAGACACGAGACTTGGTTACAGAGGGCGCAGAATAGGAACAATTTCTGAATCTGAAAACTAGAAAAGAATACAGGACAGAGCAGCAGCCTTTCCACTAAGAGATGTCAGGAGTCTGCCTTGCCTGTTGTCACAGGCCCAACATTAGGGCATTTCATTTTCTTTTAAACCTGACTGTGTTTATCCATCTCAAAAAGTCAGTGCCACGAACAGATGACTGAACCTTCGAGGAAAGAGTTTCTAGCCACCCTAAGAGAATAGTAAAGGAAACAAAGTGTCTGTTGGCAAATATTAGGATAGAAATCAAGTATACGGATAATAAAATAGTCAGTAAATTGCACATATCCTAAAACCAAAATAACCTCCGCAAATTTGGCCACAACAATTAAAGAAGCAGAGTACTAACAGAGAAGGGCCAGAGGAGCGCAAGAGAAATTTTATGAAAATTAAGAAAGTTGTGTTAAAATGAAAGGCTAGAGGCCATACAAATATGTCATCATGGAAGAGGGGCAATGGCGTGGCTTGATGACAATCAATATATTCGAACCATTTTGACGACTTCAACAGTGCACAATTTTTCCAAAGATGCAGTGATAAAACAACCAGAGATGATATGTGTGTGTGTGTGTGTGTGTGTGTGTGTGTGTGTGTGTGTGTGTGTGTGTAGAATTACTTATCGAAGTGTATGGAGAGAGAATTCTACACTCACGCTGCCGCGTCTCCTACATTATTCCAGTCATACAAGTTTTTAAACTTTGGAGACAGTTGATTCCGTTCATCCAATGCTCTCATATTAAACGCTTCTTTATATTTTCATAACACGTTTCTTGCTATAATCTCTGAAGAATGATCACTATTTACTGGTTAATCATAAGACTAGAAACTTTATAGCCGAGATCGTCACCCTTTTCGCTCTTCCATGGTGGGCAAGTAGTGATATCTCTTTCATTGCAAATCGGCTTTGTTAATACTGATACCATCTCTGTTGCCCTCTTTTGATGGATGTGTGTGCTTAAATTTTCGATGTAGCCTCGGTACGCAACAAGGTGAAAACTATATTTATAGGGCCTATCAAGAAGTATGAAAAATCTCTACGCATATTTCACAAAATTCTGTTTTGATCCCGAGTACACTCCACTTAGTGTGGACCTCCGGTACCCTGCAGGGCAAGGCTACACTCCAAGGTATGGATGAGGATACACACGAAGAGAGTATTAAGCGATAATAGTTACAGCCTCCTGTTAGCAAAAGGGAACCTCACGTAGAAAAATATTCTCTACATCAGTATTATTCCGACCAGGAAGCTTGACATTGTGAAAATCAAGGAGTTTCGATATCATGTGACTGGAACAACTTCCAAACATGGAATGCTGTAGCGAGTTTAAATATAAGGGTGGCTCCATACACAAGACAAGCTCCCGGGTGTAGACTTTGTCCTCAGCTTTAAGGTCGAGACTTACGCGCATTTACTGACTTACTCATTCCTGACACCAAAGTTGGGCGCCACTGTGAAGTCTAGTTATAAACGAATCCTAAACTCACATCCCCGGCCCAGCACTTCCATCCGCCTTTGAGGCCCGGAGCCTTGCTGTGATTCACGTGTAGACCAACAACCGAAAATTACTCAGTTTACCTTAAAGTATGCTTTATGTTTCACTACAGCATCACATAGATCGGATGTCCTATCTTCGCTTATTGTAACAAACTTACCTGACGCCGGCATACCAAGAAACTAGGTGTCATAAGTATGTCATATATCAGAAACTTAAATCAAGCTGTCTTATACTCATTCAAACTATCAAGCCGTCTTATAGATAATGGCATCATGAAAATAATCATGAAGCTTGTGTTATATGAAATTCGCTGGAATGAAGCCTTCCATATGAACGAAGAGAGAGCAGCGCGTGAACAGCCGCCATCATGGCACCAGACGCCCCCGATGACAAAACCGGAATTGAGATCCTTGTGCCCGGGTACCATCAGATGAATAAGTTGTACCCCGGGTGAGTGTACAGTATCAGCTTAGATAACCGACAGGCAAGATCCAGTGCAGGGAAAGCATGAAGATCCATACGAGTAAATGGATGTTGGGATAATCATCTGGGAATAGATATATCAATATATCACCATATCACAGTAGTCGCAACAGGACTCGTTCTTCCGTCACACCGGCCAATGGTGCAGCGGCTAAAAATAATGCTATCCTTTCATCTTTTGGTGTAGCGGCCGTATTGGTGGCGACCATCAATATGCTAGTGTAACGCCTATCACCAAGGTCAACTGTATCTTATCAGACTTGTCGCGCCTTCCCGCCACCCCTCACCACTACACAACACCCGCCGATTGTGAATGCCCTCACTTGTGCAGAGAGTGGAGACGTATCTTATCCCCAGTTACCTTCAATCTGCAAAGGTTTATAGAGTCTTTTTATCATTGTTCTCCCCCCAAAAAACGATACTTATGTTCTCTTTTGTCCTGGCTAGTCACTCCTCCAAATATCGAGTTTTGGGAGTGGTACGGATGATCGCAATTATCCTGGTGTACTAATTTCCATTTCTGTTTCACAGCGTTAGGCTGCTACGCTTCAGCTCCACACTAACGTCTTGAGTACGACCGTGCAAGCACAACCATCAAGGGTCGGGTCAAAGACCAGGTCGTCAGTCCCAAAGGTTTTACCGTTAGGCTGCACGGCTCGGTATCTCAGTGCAAGTATCCGTCGTAAACATGATCTGTCTCGTCAAATGCTGTTGGCTCTTTGTTTTTCATCCTTTGAACTGTGATGTTTTCAGTGGTAGCTATCAATCTGGTTTGTTAGGTCTGTGCGAGAGCAGAGGCGCTCTATCTGTCAGTCAGTGATGATGTCAAAACCAGATTCGGCAAGCAGTAGTTTGTCTAAATTCGTAACGGTTACATCTGGCGGATGGGCATTCGGCGGCATCTATCATCGTGAACTGCTGTAGGAAACGTTTTCTGCAGTTGTCTTGAGAACAAAACTAAATCATAACAAACGATATAGTGAACCTGACAGAGAAGACAGACAATCGATGACTGCGGCAAACAAGGGAGAATATATTTGGGTAATTAAGGTCATTGTGATGGCGTTACTTATGGTTAAATACAGTTCTTGTCTTCGACATGTTTTGGTTAAAGGAACACTGGCAACAATTCGCAAAACTGCCAATTGTATGCAATCCAGCTAACAACAGGCCTTTGCTTACCCACTTGTGGCATACTTTCATCAAAATTAAGAGTTACACACTCATGCACCTTACTCTTGATATGATAATATAGTTCGAAAATTTACTGAAAAGAAAGTGATGTATACATGAGATAACACAAGAAAAGCTGATGATAATGTCCCAGCAACAGGAGCGATGACTTTAGAAAATTGTTCTCTTGTTTGCTGCATGATCCTCGGAAGCGTCACACCTTACCATACACCAGAAAGACCTACAGGATACATTTCTTAAGGCAGTTGATAGGGAAACCTGACGTCAAACTCTGGTCTGGGTAATTCTATCTCCGGATAACCATTGACACTATGACTATCTCTTTGGCTACAATGAATTTTCCTTACAGTTACAGTGAGACTGGAATGAGAGGCGACAGTGTTGACGTTTTTCATACGCAGTGTTATACATCAGAAGTAACGTAAGTGGAGAAAACGAAGATTCATAGATAATCACCAGCAGTATTTAACAATTTGATATAAGCGATACTGAGAGAGAGAGAGAGAGAGAGAGAGAGAGAGAGAGAGAGAGAGAGAGAGAGAGAGAGAGAGAGAGAGAGAGAGAGAGAGAGAGAGAGGTCTGATGAATGAAAGTTGCCCCTCCTCTACCACAGGCCCTCTCGCACTTTCACAACCCGAAGTGTGCGACGGTAGTGGAGGCATAATTTGTCCTGAGGAACTTGATTTAAGTAGGTAATCAAAGAAAAGGTTATCATCCGAAAGAGTAACGAAGGAGAAAGGTGAAAAGGAAGAGGACATCAGGGTATTAGAAGGGAGGGAAGGGCTAGAAGTAACCAGAAAAGAGGAGGAAGTGTACCTTCTGATGTAGAGGGACGGAGGAGGAGCATCTGCGTGGATATGAGGAAGAAATATGAGTACTTGAACAGGGTCCGGAGGGATCCCTGGGGAAGATGAGGTGAAGAAGAAATTTAAAAACAACGAGGAATTAAATGTAAATGTTTAGAAGCAGGAATATGGTATAGGATCTGCGTAGATAGAAAGAGAAGAAGGATATGAGTTCAGATAGATGGTAGGAAAGAGATTGTCTAGGAAGACAGGGTTGCAGGAAGGGTATCTATGCACAGGTAGAAGGAGGGAGGTGTATACGTATGTAGAGGGCGTATCTGTGCAGGTTCAGGTGAAAATATAAATCATTTCCGTAAGTAGAACATCTATGTAAGAAGAGGGTAAAATGAAAGGTTTCAAATGTAGAAAGATTGAAGGAGAGAGGGTCCATGTAAGTAGAAGGAAAGAGCAAGGGCATCTATGTGGGCAGAGGGTGGGGAAGTGCATCAATATAGGTGAGGGGAGGGAAGGTATCTCTGTAGGGAGAGGGAGGAAAGGTATCGATGTAATTAGGAGTGAATATGAGTATCCACGTAGATGGCCAGGGGGAATTTGGCTATAAGGAAGGAAACTGGACAATGAGTCCTCGAAGTTAAAGCATATGACTACGGGGAAACATCTCTTTCTCACTGTTCACACTGAGGTTCACACTGAGTATAAAGTTTACGACTTCAAAGTTTAAAAATTCCATGTAGTACAGAGGCTGTGAGGGAGTCTGTTCAATGTAACTCATTAACTGATCTTAGTTCAGTCCGGTGTAAACCACACCATAAAAAGACGATGATTTATGTGAAACAAATGATTTTGTTTCTTTGCTTAAATCATGCACTTGATTTAAGATTTCATTTGAAGATTAGACATTTCACTCAACTTTTATATCTAAAAGCAGTAAGTCAGGCATCAAATAAGGATGATTTATTTGAGTACTTTACTTGATAACGACTTCATGGTGATTGCTCGTGTTATGGGTGTTGGCTACGTTTCACGCTCATCCTTCGCTTCAGATCCTAGAATATACTGAAATATTTAAAGAAACAACTATGCCGGGATTCATTGGTCCTTACAGTCATTTGCTGAGAATGTGAAACAACTTTTACTCATCCCGTCTAGGATCCTCTCCTGGAGAGTGAAGTGTCAGCGCCAACTATTACCACTTCTCAGTGCATATGTCGCAGAGGTGGGGATGCTACAAGGTCATCTCATGTTATTTTCTGGCAAATCATTATCAATAAACAAGCATAAGTAGATAAACAGGAAACAATATCAGTTTGTCTGGTATTTTGCTTATCTTCAGACTTCCAATAATTTCGCTGTTAGTAAGAATATTAGCGGCGTCCTATTCAATGATTTATTCTTAACCACTTGATCGGGACGGTACGACCATTGGGTATAAAAGTGTAATTTTTGAGCAGGCCTTTAAGGATCAGGTCAAAGTGTCATGGTCAAGGGTTGTTTCGCCATGCTCTGAGGTTGTCATATACCATTAGATGTGGTTGAATACTTAGCAGTGATTAATCATTCACTTCTAGGAAACGTGCAGTCGGGCAACAACTCTGACAATTTCTAAAGAAAAAGTAAACTTCATTTTCTTTTGATGAATTCACGGAAATATATATTTTACATCTTACATAATGTTTCTGGTTTCATGTATTTGTTTGCTACCGGATAATCAAGTCTAATACATAGGTAGAGGGAGTGAAGGAAGCTACGTCTAAGATATCTGGACGAATAGAGGAGGGGAGACTATATGAGGAACTGAAAAGGATAGAGATGAAGGCGAGTACCACAACGCGCAGAGTGTGCCCCCATACTGGTCTCATGGCATGTAAAGATCTCGTCTGTCATGTGACCATGAGCAAGTCGGTGCGCCTTTGGAAATAGTGAAGGAGAAACAGCACGTCAACCGGTCTCCGCCTCACAACCAACCAGTTTCTAAATCTGTATTGACGATGGTATAAGAATTAAAGAGAATTGAAAACATATGTATTGAAGCAAAATTCTTATCCACATAATCAAAATTACAAAATTAACCAACTGTTCCGTTTCATAGAAACCGTGAAGAATAGTAAAGTAAAAACAAAAATCAGTAATACGTTGTATAATGAGACGAAAAATTTCGCGAAGTGAATTAAATAAGAAAAGAGGAAGTCCTTCATGAATAATGAATTTCACAAATTACACAAATAAGGGTAAGGACTTGTTTCCCGGCTGGGTTACACCGCACAGCCTAAACCAAGACTGCATCGTGGAAAATATCTGCACAATGTCCACTATAAACACGGTTTCTTGTACAAGTGTTTATAAAAATTCCTCCTTCAACAAGAAAAGAGGAGACACGGTATGACATAACAAAGGAAAAGCAACACAGGGAGACGCACTCGGCAACAGCTGGACAAAGGAGTTGCGCCCTAAAAATCATACTCTAACCACAATCCGCAGGGGCGGGCGTTACCACCCGATCGATGACAAGTGTACATCTCAGACGACCCGGGCGTAAATGTTTCAGGGACATACTGTGAGGGAATTACACCCTCACAAGAGTAAGCTCATGTACGCCTCGCCTTGGCGCCCATCTGAATGTATTCCTCGCTGTCTCAGCGTCGGTACATCATGATCTTTGCTACACCGTGATTAAAGGCTTTCCAGTCGGGAGCTAAGATATTTTTCTTCACCAACAAAGAACTCTAACGAGATTAATTTCTTTGGTTTACTTTATCAAGGAAGAGCAGAGACCATCATTATTAATTTGTGCGATCAAGTCATATTTGGTGTAGAACTAACGGTCTTATCCCTAGTATTATGCCCAATGGAAGTGAAGAGAGCTTTAGCTCATCTCAAACAGCAGAAGTTCGCACTGAGGGAGCGCGGCCGTGCAAGAACCAGCGCAGGTAGCCTGGACACATCACTTAACCTTCCACAACACTCACAGTTTTCTTTCCGCTTGTTTCTTGGGCCTCGCCATCTTGTATCTCTATTCACTTCGCCTACATACAATCTCACTCAAGTGTTTCTTAGTTCGTTCTCTCCACATTTTCATATTTCCTGTACACCCACTTCTCTATCGATCAGGACCTTTGCTCATACACTGTAGTATCGACCCTCTTGACACCCAGTTCTCGTTCGAGGAGGTATAGCGGTCACCTCCCCTCCTCCGACACAAACGCCTCACCTCCACTGGTACAGTTCGTATGTTTTCTGGTAGGCAGAAACTTCAAGTATGAGGGACACAACCTTTAAGAAAAATCTCGAGGCTATAGTAAAGGTGACCACCAACCAGTTCAATTATACTCAATTTGTCACAACAGATGGTCAATGTTAAGCTTATCGAGTATGACGCAACGATCCCAAAGAATGACAGTACGATCCCAGGACAATGGCTTCATATTTGAACAAATCTTAAGGGTCAGGCATCTTCCGCAAGGGTGGTGCCGTCGTGCTCATGGTATTAACCATCTTACACCCTCAGTGTCAGAAGTTTGTAGGCATGAAGCCCCCAAAGAAAGTACTCCTGCCCTGGCTAACATCATAAAAACTATTTTACCGGGATAGTTTTGACATCTTCCAACAAGCATCATACACTTATAACTCATATTTCTTACTCCTTGTTTTCATATTCTTTATTTTCTCCTCCCTTTTCTCGCTATAATAAAAAAATCAAAGTGATTTGGGAGGGGAAGGGATGGGATGAAGTGGGGATGTAGGGTGAAAATTGTACTTGTCTTCATACTTTCGCCCTATTGGGATAGTTTTCTCTTCTCTCTTTCTTTGACAAGTTTTTGATCTACGAAACGCCTGGTATCAAGGAAGTAAGCAGTTTGCAGCATAAAATATGAAAGTTTTTAAGGTTTTAGCTTCCTCTAATATCATTTGTACAAAATCATATCTGGGTGACCGGATTTCGCGTCTTGTGATATATGTACCACGATTCATATAAAGAATATCTTTGTTCGGTTGCTCTGAAACTTAACCAGTCGTTACCAATGAAAACATTCGATTTCGCAGCAGTGCAATTTAACAATTGCCAGGCTGCAATAAGGCGCACTACATCAGATTTAGCAAAAGTTTGCAGGGAAGCAGAATTTAAGTTCCTCCAATTCTACATTAAAGAAAAAAGGAAAGGTACATATGGCACATTTTTAACATGAGTACGGCCTAGATAATCTCATTTGTATATAGGAAAAAGTAAAAGGTCTGATAGACCATCAATATGCCAGTACGAAGCTACGATGCTTTGTACTCGTGCTATGCTGATGAACGGCGATAATGGTCATAAGACTGGTATATTCAGCACTTGTTCGGGCAGGTTCAGCGGTGTAAAGTGACGTTCACACCATCAAACACTGATGCAGCTGAATAACTGACGCATATAGACGAAATCAGGATTACAATGGCTAAGATAAAGTACAATTCACGCTGGCATGTTCCTACAGAGCAGGAAATGTAAAATCTTTCATAGTTGCAGCGTTATCCCGAAGAAATTCAAGATGTAAATGAAACTTTTAGAAGTAGAGGTTCGCAGGGAGCTGACTGCTAAGGTTGCGGCAAACGATCGCATGTAAACTATCAGCTGTGGTCTTGAGATGATCAGTGTACAACAGATTAGAAGTTACACGAAACCAGAGATGGAGTGAGGATGTTTAGTTCTGATAGAGTTTTGGCCTGGGTCGTCCGGCTATTTCCTGTCTGGTACACAAGGACCATCGTTTTTCCGGTGCAGAGCTAATAATGGCGTAAGAATGCAGAAAAGATGTTAAAGAAGTGATGCATTTAATGACAAATGAGAAATAGCGATGTACACCAATGGAACACATCATTAAAAACGTGATACGTAAATGTTTTAACATCTTCACTACGACGGTACGACCCTTGAGCACGAACCCTTGAGCACCACGATACGACTCATGAGAATGTTGATCTGGCCTTTGAAATGACCACTTAAGGATCACGCCAAAGCCCACCATACTATCGTGTTCAAGAGATGTGCCGTCATACCTTTGAAAAAGGTCGAACCATCGTGTTCGATTCGTAGTACCGGCGCGGCTCAAGGGGTGAAAGATGCAATTCTCCAAATATCATTGAGTATACGACGGTAAAGCAAGACGGAATTTTGAAAAGGTCGTCTCGTAGCTAAGATCTCGGGGGGGGGGGGGGATGAGGAACTGTAGAGTTCCAATGCTTAGCAGTGTTGGGAAAGAAACACATCACGATCATCCCGTTCCCTTCAGTTACGACTGCTACGCATGGGATGTAGTAACTTAACGAGCTAACGGCGTACATACAAGAGTAGCCACAACTCAGGAGAACCTGAGTATAATATATACAGAAATAAGAAAGAAAACCAGCATTGCGGCGTAGGGCAAGTGGGGTCAAGTTTTGTGGCCAGTCCAGACAAGTTGATAACATGGTTTTTGTTTTGAACTCGAACTGTCAAATAAGCGATCTAGATTTGAACACCCTTCTCCCTCTCCCATTCCCGTATAAAAGCAGCATTCGACACAAGGGTGAACCAATCCTTTTTCGCGTTCGGAGCAAAAGTTCAGGGATGAATCTTCCGCATTAAAGGTCTCAGTCTCCCATAGCCTACCTCAGCTCTCTGTACTAAGGTAGAAGAGATTTTCGGGGATGCACCGTATGTTTAGTAACTCTAGCGAGTAAAGTACAGGAATTACACAGCCACCAACGGGAATGGGAAAGTTTTGAGGAACTCTATAAAGGGAAATAGAGAGAGAGAGAGAGAGAGAGAGAGAGAGAGAGAGAGAGAGAGAGAGAGAGAGAGAGAGAGAGAGAGAGAGAGAGAGAGAAAATGGATTTTTCAGGCTTTCCTGAAAAACAGCCATCTCCAGGATTTTTGTCTATGGTTTCTCCAAATGTCAAGATGCTTGTGATATAAGCATCTCAAGTCTACAATCACGATTAGGAAATCTAAATTGGTAACGATATCGGCTTATTTTATGAGAGAAGCCCTATTAATGGTACTAATATTCTAAATCCGAACAAATGTGTACAAAGAAGGGTAGCCGTGCCTAGCAGAATGTGAAGTATAAAATAACAATACCTACCTTCACCAACACGATGTGTCGGTACAATAATGACATTATCTACTTGATCATATCATATGATGTGTAATTAGACAGTGACCGTAGTTTACTACCTACCATGAGCTGGAACCCCCTGGGGATTGTCACGATGCATCTATTGTCTTCAACCGTGTTCCTCAAGGATTTCATGATGCTCTTGCGGGGAGGTCCAAATCCAGCCTCCACCCTCTCTGGTCACTGTCAGGAGTGGCTGATCTCTCACCCTGGTCACTGTCAGGACTCGTCGACCTCTCATCCTGGTCACTGTCTGGAGTTGTCGACCTCTCACCCTGGTCACTGTCTGGAGTTGTCGACCTCTCATCCTGGTCACTGTCTGGAGTTGCCGACTTCTCATCCTGGTCATATATAATCTTCATGTCATTCACATAGCATAGAAATAATTGTGGTGCTGAAATACTTTCCTGTGGAACTCCACAGGTTATACTGCAAGGCTTGGAATAATATTCATCAGTTTTAACAACCTGATTTCTTCCAGTTAGATATGAGTAAAACATTCCACGGACTTCATCCCCATTTGCTTTTACTTTTTCACACAAAATGTGATCAACTGTGTCAAATGCTTTTTGTAGGTCCAAAAGTACAGGCCCTGTATAATTTCCTTTTGATACATTAGTTAGTTCTAAGGAAGTCTAGAAGGTAGACCAAACATGTATTTGTGGAGTATTTTCCCCTGAATCATGACTGAAAATTATGTATAATATCTAACATTAAGTAATTTGCTAATTGATCATAAACAACCCTTTCCAGTACTTTTTATATTACATTTAGTATACTGACTGGTCTTTAAATTTCCTACTTCTTGCCTATTAGTCTTTTTGTAATGGTTTGACTCTAGCTTCCTTTAACCCAGCCAGTGCTTCACTTATAGATTTACAATATGTTATTGGTCCTTCTAGTACTGGTGTCCCACCCTTTATGAACCTTATTGGTAAACCATCTACCCCTGTACTTTTATTAGCTCCTAGTCCCTTTGTTACACTAAGAACATACCCTTACATTACTTCCATAAGCCTAAAATTGTTTTCTGTAATCCTTTCTGATCTGTAAAAGTATTTGAAATTATAAGAAAGTGCTAAAAATTCTAGGAGCATATGGTAGTTTACTAATCAAATTTGATGCTACAGATGTAAAGAACGTATTAAAATATGTTGCTATCTTTTTTTCCATCAAAGCACACTTCATCTTCAATCTTAAGGACTGTTTTTGAATTTTCCTTTAATTTCCTTAAGTAACCTAAGTTTTTCCAGTTGTTTCCACAATTTCTTGCTATCATTATTACTTTCTTGTATCTTATCTGAAATATAATCTGACTTAATTCTCTGAATGTCTTGATGTATCTTATTTCTTACTTTACAGATCTTGCCAAATTTCTCTTAATGCCTTTATCTTTCTTGTATTCAGCCAAAAGTTCATCCCTTTCTTTTAACTTTTCAAGAATTTCTGTAGTTATCCAGGGCTCTGTCCTTTGATTCTTACTTCCTTTATGGGAGTTTCCTTGTCAAGTCCTTTAATTACAGTATCCCTAAAGTTATTCCATGTTTCATCAGCTGTTTCAGCATTATAAACATGATTCCAATTCTCACTTGCTAATTTTTCATTAAATTCCTGCACATTGTATGTTTTCATTGACCTAATTATAATACTGTTATACTTGATTATACATTCCTTAACTACATAGTGATCACTAATTGCCATTAGCAATACTCCATGTAGACTGATTTTTTTCTGCTTTACTACATATAACATGATCCAGAATTTTGGCTGATTTTCTAGTTATTTCATTTGTTAACTGCACCATTTCATACATTTTCAGAGTAATCGTATACTTTTTATACAGGCATCCTAATTAATTATTATTCTTTTTTATCTTTTTATTTTGCTTTGTCGCTGTCTCCCGCGTTTGCGAGGTAGCGCAAGGAAACAGACGAAAGAAATGGCCCAACCCACCCCCATACACAATGTGTATACATACACGTCCACACACGCAAATATACATACCTATACATCTCAATGTACACATATATATACACACACAGACACATACATATATACCCATGCACACAATTCACACTGTCTGCCTTTATTCATTCCCATCGCCACCTTACCACACATGGAATACCATCCCCCTCCCCCCTCATGTGTGCGAGGTAGCACTTGGAAAAGACAACAAAGGCCCCATTCGTTCACACTCAGTCTCTAGCTGTCATGCAATAATGCAATAAACACAATTATTCATGTCCCCAAGAATTACTACTTTCATTTCATAGCAAATTTTTGAAATGTACCCTTCTAACAATTCTATAAAGTCATTTTGCTTAGGAGGTCTGTAACAGCATCCATTTACAATTGGTTTACTTTTTTTGTAAGCAAGATTTCACACCAGATTGCTTATAGCTTGTCAATTTCTAAATCATTCCATTGGTTAAATGCCAAACAGGTTTTGATGTACGTACATACTCCTGCTCCATTTTAACTTCTGTCCTTCTTAATTACATTATATCCTGGTATCTCTGTTGATGAATTGATCACTGAATTATCAAGCCAGGTTTCTGTGAAACATATTAATGCAGCTAATGAAAAGCTTTTATGAAAGTGTAAATAAATGCCACCTACGTCCAGTGCCAAAGTAAGGTTAAGAAATGAGACAAATTTTATAACCGAAGATTGTAACTTTCAGAATATACTGTTAATATATATATGTATATGTATATGTATAGGTATGTATATTTGCGTGGGTGGACGTATGTATATACATGTGTATGGGGGGGGGGGTTGGGCCATTTCTTTCGTCTGTTTCCTTGCGCTACCTCGCAAACGCGGGAGACAGCGACAAAGTATAATATAATATACATGTTAACGTGTCTGTCGAGAAAGACTGTCTCATATTATGATAGCACAAAATACAGGACAGTTAGTGTTTCTTAGACTTCCCAGACATACCTGGGTCATCTAATTTCAATATTAGTATCGTTAGTCTTTACCCATAAAAGTTCATAAATCGCCGCATCATATCTGCTCTCATTAGTTGCAGGGAAGAGCTTCGTCCACTTGCCTTGTTTAATATTAAACACCCTCATAGTTCCAACTGTTCTTCCCAAACTGAAAGTATCAGCCTAGTTCAAACTTCAGTGTGTCTCATTATACCATCGTCTCCATCAGTCCCGTACGTTATGCTTGGTCCATACGTGCTTGGTTGGGAAATGCCAGCATAATACATGCATCATTGTTTTTCTTAAAGCCTGACAAATTGTTTCCAGGCCATTCTATCGTCGTGCTCGTCTCAAAGGTTGATTCTATTGAATCTGCCTGAAGGGATCTTCACGTTATCTTGTCCTTCGGCTTTACTTTTAGTTTACGTTATAAACAATGTTTCCATGACTAAACGACATATAAAATCCGTGTAGTGCTTCTTGGGTGACGCTTGTTACGTTCTAACTGACCACGGTAAAATGTTTCCAGGTATATTTCGTCTTTCATGTATTTTAAGTTGTTTCGTCTCTCGTAGCCAAAGTGATCGCAGCGTTGCAAACCGAAAAGACGTCTTCTTCGAGAAGTAATGTGTACTATTTGTCTGAGATATTTGATATATATGATTCCACGCTTGTTTTCAGCTCTGGTATCTGAGCACAGACGTTTTACCTCTACATTCGTATCACCGTGATCTTTTTACCTCCACAGAGCACATGTGCAAGAAACATAAATATCACATGATCTGATACTGATATCACGGGAAGCTTTTTGCGCTTATAACTCTTGAAGTACGACTTATGTAAGACCTATATGAGGTTTCCCCTTAGGATGGGATGATACTAAACCTATGCTATCTGGTTGATGCAGTCCCTCCCGTTTAGGGTTACTGTACTTTGTCGTGTTGACAAACATGTCATTGTTAAAGCGTGAGTATTAGCAGTGGATATCTGTTTAAATGAACAACAGATTACTCGCTGAATTATCGAACTCAAGCATTTCCAACTAAGGTTTAATTTTCTTTCTCGTTATGATTAATGTACTAGTCAAGTGTGGGTTGTGAATGAGGCAAACCGAAAGTGGTAGGTGGTGATTGGCGTTACCACGCCTCATCATTAGGAACTTATTATGCATTGCTGGTGTAACCATGTACATGACTAGACGTTTGATAAATCGGGAATTGTCAGTATAACGATAGGTTCGAGTTGGTGTTGGATGGTTGCCATTTTTTTTTAGGGGGAAGCCAAAGCGAAGTGTAACATTTTGTTGATCATCCTCCGCAACAAACCTCGATGAAAATTCTGCATTTAGTTAGGTAAACTAATGCTTTGTGTTGTCTCAATATTCTATAAGCAAACATAACGGCACTTTTTACTTTATTATGATTACACATAGGATTGGCGTTGATAGCCCTATTGATATGTTTATTCATATAGCCTTTAGAGGAAACGTAACGACCTGCCTGCCCTCATTATGGCACGTGCTGGTTGCTTGACTTTTCTTTTTTTTTTTTTTTACCACCCACATTTTGCTACTAGAACAAGATAATACGAGAACTCGACATATTTGAGTTGTAAGTGAATATGAGACAAGTTAGATAGGATTAGGGCCCCATGTATTCGAACTTTAGTACACATTATTACAGGTTAAATTTGTTATTACCTATGAGAAGAGTAAAATGATATATGGGCGGTTGCAGATGAGATGAAGCCTTATGTATTCAGTACATAGACACATCACATTACATATTTTGCAGAGTCACTTAGGACTGGCGAACTCATAATTACGAGTGCTTATTGTATTTCGTGCTTAGAGAATCAACTGATCGCCTGTCCTTTTCCAAAGTTTAAAGGGGGGGGGGGGTCTAATTCATCTGATCCATCTTTCATTGCTGTGTGACATGGGCAAAAATACCTTTACCATTGGCATCTCGAGTGATGGGGAAAATAGAGTATGAGTAAAAACGTGTAGAAATTGATATTAGCTCCTCGGGTGTTTTTGTAGACCGGATTCTGCAGGAAGAGAGGTTACAGAGGCAAAAAAAGTGGACGAAGGTAGCGAATTCTACATCTTCGTTGGTCGAGGAAAGGATGAAGTATCATAGATTTTGTAATTCTAGGATATTCAAGATATCACTGTCTTACTCCATGGTTGAAGTGTAGGGTTTTGAAATTAATCGTAGAAATTTAATGAGATTTAGAGAGAAATGTAGGTAGATATTGTGTTTTTGGACTGATGAATTTAACCAGGATACTGCTTTCCCATTTTGGGATAATACAACAGGTATTAATTATGAGGGAATTGCCAGTGCGTTAAAGACACTAGTATTGGAGTCATGAAGGAAGCTATGCATTAGTGACTGGAAAGAGGCAGAAATATTTAGAAAACAAAGACACCACATCCTGTCAAATTCTTTTGAAATGAGGGCCACACCAGATAATTCACCAAAATCCTTGAAGAAAGGGATGATAGAGGTGAGTAACCTATACATAAAACCTAGTCTAATGGTATCATAATTCGTTTCACCCTTACAAACATTGGTTCGCATTTCGTAGCGCTCTTACCTTTAAGACGGAAGCATTTAATGTCATAGGTGTAAATCACCACACAAGAATAATAGATACATTAAAAAAGATAAGCAATAAAACATCATAACCTGGCTTCCCTCGTAACTCTGACTCATCACGACTTTACATTCTCCGCTAGGCTTGTTACACTTTTCCATCATTATATTGTGTCACGACTTGGACTACCAATACCGCCCGTAATTAGTGTTAAGGGAAACTGTGATACGAAATTTGAACCTAAGAAAATGTTTCTGGTTCTAAATCCGGTAATCACCTCCAACAACCCCTGACTAGTGCCCTTCCCAAAGATTATACTGCACAATCTAATGGCTGCCACTTTGTGGCTGTCGCAATAGGTCTTGTGTGGGGCATAGAAATAACCCTTTAGTTGCATAAATTGGAATTCGTTGCACAGTCCACTGTGGAGCCTAGACGAATCAGGGGTCAAAGGTATGTAACGAGAATAGCACCAAAACTGAATATAATGGTCAAAGAAGACAGGAAGCTCTCAGTCTACCCGCCTGCCGCCTTGGAAGAGACATGAATAACGGAAGACATGATAGATATGTAGATATATCTATAACATCTAAAAGGCCGTAACGACGTTAGCAAAGAAGAGATCACTGTTTCTGATACATTGTAAATTACGGGTCATAATTTTTTTTCGAGTCCATGGATCAAACTGAGCCAGGAGGAATTTAATACGAATGCCTTTGGAGGTTTCAAAAACCCTTAAGGCAATCAAACTTTGATAAGAATAGAGGCTCTATGAGCGGAAAGCTCCCAACCCCTGGTGCTTAATGTGGAAGTAACTAATATGTACTGGCTACTCTTCGCACGTAGGACGATACAGACTACAAAGCCTCTTGGAAGATTCAAGGGGATCTTCCCGGGAATTAATAGAACTATTATATTGAATAATTATGATGAAACTTATGGCAACATCACGTTCTACATTTCACAGCGCTCAAATATTCATGAAGAGGATTCGGGTCGTTATTCTCGAGAAATGAAGATACTCTTCAGAGAAATGTACATCATAGTCCAAAAAGCATATGTTCACGCTATGTTCACCACTGATATCCTTCAGAAGTCACAATTTCGTACACCAGTATGTGCTAGAAATGATCTATTCAACCTGCTAATTGGATTTATAAAACATTTTCTTAAGATTAGTTTGAAGAGAAAAAGTCAGCTTTGTAAAATTAGAGGATTACGCCCTCCACTTACACTGAAAATAATTCCATTTTGTTCAGTCAACTTTGCATATACTACCGCAAGCTCTGTGTGGACTAAGTATATCATATGTCAATTACCCCCTTTAGAAACCTATGTAGGCCATTTGACTTACTTGAAAATGGCGCCCCTCCGAGCTAATGTTGACAGTCTAGCCAATCTTATGTATAAAATATTTGCTTAATATACTTTCCCATAAAGTTATTCGTAAAGACTGAGTATAGTAATACGAGTGTTTTATTACAACAAATCAAATATTACTTTATATATTTTGCAATATATTCAAGAAAATGTATCCACCTTAATCGATCAACACAGTACTAATGTAATCCTCAGGAATCAGGTTGATATAAAGGGAAACTCAGGTGTCTAACAAAATAAATTTGTTTCTCTTCAGTATGATAACTTGTAAGAATATAATGTATCTAGCTGAAAATGTTGAGATAAATATATACCAGGAAAATTTTGTTATGTAGATTCTGGTTATTTTACCCTCTAAATGAATTAATATCATCTTTATGCGAATCAGATTTGTGGTAAAACACTATGTATACTTCAAAGTTTATTATTCTCAGGGAAAACGAAAATAGAGCCGGTGTAGTAGGAAGGTAAAGTGTGGTTTGAGGTTGGCAACACTTGCCACTGTGTAAAAGTAAACAGGGAGGCAGGCAGGCAGGGAGGCAGGGAGGGAGAGTTACTTACAGAAAGTGGAGAAGTAGAGAGAGTGTAGGCAACACTTACCACCCCACCATGTCTGATCCCGTCCCACTCTCTGCTAGTCGGATTGGGTGAGACAAATGAGACATGTCTTTTGTTACTTTACAGGAGGAACTTCTTGTCAAATGATTAAATATCTTCCCAAGTATATGTTAATATCGGTGTAACTGACCACAGATACATGGTATGCTAGTACGGTAGTTTTATTGTGGGATTATATTATTTGTAGTGTAAGAATGAAATGTCTTTACCATAACATGTAGCAGTGTCCAAGTCAGCTTTGTGTTAAGTGTCAGAGGCATCAGGAAGCTTTGCTATCTCGAAAAAAGGCATCTTTAACAGAAAGATGATGTCACACTATACAGATATATACTACCATTAACAGAACTGAATGCTAATTTGTGGAAAATACAAAAGCTATAGACTATTTTACAGTTTCACCCATCTCTGCCCCAGGAATGTATCAAGTGGTTAAAACATATTTGGTTGTTGAACTCTGGATAAATGTAGGTGAAAGTTTTGGTGAAGGCATATGATAACTTAGATTATATGAAATCAAATTATTTGAAGGGAAAGGTTTTCATTTTTCCGCCCTTTATGATGCCTTCAATGTCTACTTAATCAGATGATTATGAGGGAGCTGGTCTGGTAGTATCAATCAGGTGTGGCTCCTATTGATATGTGTTCTTAGATAAGACTAGCAGCTTATAGGATTTTCATATTTAGGAGCTTGTTGAAGGTATAGGTTTAAAAAAAAGAAATTTAATTAGAATCTGAAGTGCAACATGTGTTACAGAGGTATTTTTATTTCACTCTGAGAAGAATACTTTTCATGTTTTGCAGAAGTTTTGCCTACCTTACTGTGAAGGATCGCCTGCCTATCATCCTTACCCGCGTAATAGATTATCTCTATAGAGAGAAGGACAATATAGGTGCCAAACATGGAAAGGTGAGACTCTTTGTGCATGATGTATTTCACAAGTGAGAGAGTGTGATTGTAAGGCTTATGATCTAATGGCTAATGTAATTTTCTTGTATTTTGTTTTAGTATATGGTAAAAAAAATTCTTTTTCATCTTTAGGCTGCTCAGGAGGGTTGCAAGGAGGTTGTTGGTCGCTTGTCTCAACTGAAAAATGAAATGCAGACAAATAAACCCTTTCTACGTCTGCAAGCTCCTGAGCCACCTAGTCCATATGGTAAGCAGATATTGCTGTTTCCTTATGTATGAAGGTGCTCAAGAGGGCTGTTTATGAGCTTCTATTATAACCTTATTCAGATTATCTTTTACCCTGTAGAATATAGCATTGTGATGCAATTTTGGACTTTAGATCCAATAGTATGACAATCTAGGTTATGAGAAAGCTATAGAAAATTGAATTTGGGCCACAAATGGTAAAACATTGCATTTCTTGTAATAAGCTGTCCGTACATTATTTTCATTCAGTATCAAAAGATTAGTAAAATGTGTTCTTGATCTCATTTTGAAATTTTAATGCACCAGCATTGTCTTTCAAAATTATATCACTGTAATGTGATGATAATCTAAACAATCCAGTGTTCTTTTTTGACAGGATGATAGTTAAAGATTCAGAATATGTTTTGAAAAGTTAATTTTCATGGATGCAAAATCATATAGGAAATACAACTAAGTAATAATGAGATGCTGTTGTTTCAGATCTATTATTTCAAGCCCATTATTTTTAAGTGATGAATCATTGAAATACTTAACTTGGTACAGGTTAGCATAGATCCCATAAACTTAAACTGTTCTTAACAACCAGTCACAGAGCAAGGTGACCTAGGTCCACCAGTTATGCAACATATTGGCATGGCTGTCATTTAACCTTCTTCAGCAAACTAAGTCGTTTTTGCAAGTGTCTGAGACAAACTGGGAATGGGTGGATGGGTTGGTAAGTAATGTTTCTGTGCAGTATGTACATACTTCAGGATTCAGAAAAAGATTTTTTGTGTCAGAACATTTGATATACCTGACGTTAAACCTTGATAAGTTAAACCAATACTATAGTACATTGGAAGTAAGTCTTTGTGAATGGAGGCAACCAAATAATCATATTATTGTACGAGTTCTTAACTCCTCAAAATCACAAAAGAAGTCAGTTATCCTCGTTGCATTCCTCTAAACATCTCTTTGTAGATTGGAATCTCTACTGCTTACATAGGTATACTCAATCCAAGTGGTAGCACCTAAGTTGTATTAAGATGAATGGAATGAAAATGATTGTTAAAATTTCTTGCAAGATCATCAACATAAGGAGAGGCATTTTTGCTATAATCTATTTCAAAATAAGTTGCAGTGCACTACTTTGCATCACATCTTAGTTTCCTGCTTGCAGCTGGTGATGCACTGTCTGAGGGCTATCTTAAGGATAAGCTGTTGAGATAAAAATGGTGGAATCAAGGTATCTCAAAATGTGACTGGGTATCTTAGATACATACAGAGGACTTGATCATATCCATTCATTTTTTTATCTTCCACTTGTTTCTTTCCCCTTTTGCCATTGACCATTGTTCGCATTATTTTCATTATTCTGTACCCACTCTAATTTTTTTTTGTCTAAACCAAATCAACATCCCTTTTATTTGAATTTATATTTTACTGTTTATATGTCTTCCAGAATTATTCCATTAAACATATGAAGTCCAGGTATTGTATCGAAACAGTATATCATAGATAGACAAAAAGGTTTAGAAATATATGTGTGTTATTGCTGATCATTTTTCTAGTTCCTTAATGTTGATTTTACTTTAATTTCTACCTCAGTATGATTTTACAGATGACAGTGATATATGGAACCATGAATTAGAGAGATACATCAATATAGATGGAGTTCCACCCAAATGGTTCACATCTCCGTGGCTGTATGTGGAATGTTACATGTATGCACGGATCCATGAGGCGTTCTACCTCTGGTAAGGTTAATTTGTAAAATATATTGAAAGTTATAGCATGAATGCATCAATTAGTGATATAGCAGAAATTTTAGGATGAAGGTATTATTTCATGCTTCTGTCATAGCTTGAAAGACATCTTAGGATTCCCAGTCATTTGAATTTTTTTAACCCTGACATGGAAGACCCAGATACCTTGATAAAGTTAGTCACCTGTAATAAACTTTTTTCCAGATGAAAATTGCAGTATCTGATCATATTGAGAACAATCTGCTTAGTCTGGTTGTTCTGGGCATACTAGTATGGCTGTGTAAGATGGAATCGACTGATCTTAAGCTGTCAAACATTTTCAGCTTTGAGTTACATTACAAAATATACAGATGAGAGCATCATTTATTTGTGTCCTAGCTGTGTATTGCCTTTCAAAATATATGGGGGTGGACAGTATTTTTTAAAGAGACTGTAAGTTTCCCAAATAATTTTTTAAGGTATGTGTTTTCAGCATTTATTGTAGAATTAGTTTATGTTTATATATAAACTTGTCTTGTATCATCTTCTACAGTTAGTCCTGTAAGATACCTCTTCACCACATCATCTCTAATTAATTGTCTGAAATACTTCTCTACCTGTAATAAACTTCCCACATGGTAGCTCGGCATATCTGATTCACACACACACTTCTGTATCTTTTTACCTCCTTCCAGAATAGCTTGACCTTTTACTTTAAGTTCTGGATTGTTATTTTCCCAAGATTCTCATTTTCTCTATTTCGATTTCGAATCAATCATTATAACGTTTCCATTTTTCTTTCGAGCACTTTTTTCTTCAAAACTGTTTCATTTGATCTTCATTCCACCATGCTGTACTTTTGTTTCTGTAATGCATGCTTATAGTGTCATACATGTATGTGGCATCCTTTAAACTTCCCACACATGACAGTTGTCGCTCAGCACTGTTTCACAGAATGCTCTCGGCTTCTTATTAAACTTTCTCTTTGCATTTGAGTTTTAAACTTTCATTCCTTGGCTCTTCTTTTTTTTTTATCTCTATTGTTTTTTATTTGATTTTCTCATCATGCACCACTTGGATAAAAGGCTAACCATCATCATATTGCCAAATGATCTAATGAATGCCCACCCAACCCTAATGAATCTCAAACTAAAGAAAAGTAAAGAGAATGCTTTTTTTGTTGTATCATACTTTGATGTTGGGAAATGAAATACAGAGTTATTTTAAAGATGGAGAAAAAGTTTAACTTTATATTTCAGTGATGCCCTTCATGACTTTGACCCTTTCATGGAGCAAAAGAGGAAAAGCTTGATAGATTCACACCAAGCTACTGAGGCTCTGCTATCACATATGGTATATCTGTGCAACAATATTCCAACCCTTTCGCAGGAGCATCTGAAACAATCTGTCATTCAGCTTATTGAGGTAAGAAATAATTTACGCCTTTTTAGATATATAAATGATATACTTGTAAGCTGGTGACTGAGTTTGGAAAAGTGTGTGGAAGAAGAAAGTTAAGAGTAAATGTGAATAAGAGCAAGGTTATTAGGTACAGTAGGGTTGAGGGTCAAGTCAATTGGGAGGTGAGTTTGAATGGAGAAAAACTGGAGGAAGTGAAGTGCTTTAGATATCTGGGAGTGGATCTGGCAGCGGATGGAACCATGGAAGCGGAAGTGGATCATAGGGTGGGGGAGGGGGCGAAAATCCTGGGGGCCTTGAAGAATGTGTGGAAGTCGAGAACATTATCTCGGAAAGCAAAAATGGGTATGTTTGAAGGAATAGTGGTTCCAACAATGTTGTATGGTTGCGAGGCGTGGGCTATGGATAGAGTTGTGCGCAGGAGGATGGATGTGCTGGAAATGAGATGTTTGAGGACAATGTGTGGTGTGAGGTGGTTTGATCGAGTGAGTAACGTAAGGGTAAGAGAGATGTGTGGAAATAAAAAGAGCGTGGTTGAGAGAGCAGAAGAGGGTGTTTTGAAGTGGTTTGGGCACATGGAGAGGATGAGTGAGGAAAGATTGACCAAGAGGATATATGTGTCGGAGGTGGAGGGAACAAGGAGAAGAGGGAGACCAAATTGGAGGTGGAAAGATGGAGTGAAAAGGATTTTGTGTGATCGGGGCCTGAACATGCAGGAGGGTGAAAGGAGGGCAAGGAATAGAGTGAGTTGGAGCGATGTGGTATACTGGGGTTGACGTGCTGTCAGTGGATTGAAGCAGGGCATGTGAAGCGTCTGGGGTAAACCATGGAAAGCTGTGTAGGTATGTATATTTGCGTGTGTGGACGTGTGTATGTACATGTGTATGGGGGGGGGTTGGGCCATTTCTTTCGTCTGTTTCCTTGCGCTACCTCGCAAACGCGGGAGACAGCGACAAAGTATAAAAAAAAAAAAAAAAAAAAAAAATTATTATTATTATTATTATTATTATTATTGTTATTATTGTTTCCTTGCGCTACCTCGCAAACGTGGGAGACAGCGGAAAAAAAAAAAAAAAGAATTATTATTAGGTACAGTAGGGTTGAGGGTCAAGTCAATTGGGAGGTGAGTTTGAATGGAGAAAAACTGGAGGAAGTGAAGTGTTTTAGATATCTGGGAGTGGATCTGTCAGCGGATGGAACCATGGAAGCAGAAGTGGATCATAGGGTGGGGGAGGGGGCGAAAATTTTGGGAGCCTTGAAAAATGTGTGGAAGTCGAGAACATTATCCCGGAAAGCAAAAATGGGTATGTTTGAAGGAATAGTGGTTCCAACAATGTTGTATGGTTGCGAGGCGTGGGCTATGGATAGAGTTGTTCGCAGGAGGATGGATGTGCTGAAAATGAGATGTTTGAGGACAATGTGTGGTGTGAGGTGGTTTGATCGAGTAAGTAACGTAAGGGTAAGAGAGATGTGTGGAAATAAAAAGAGCGTGGTTGAGAGAGCAGAAGAGGGTGTTTTGAAATGGTTTGGGCACATGGAGAGAATGAGTGAGGAAAGATTGACCAAGAGGATATATGTGTCGGAGGTGGAGGGAACGAGGAGAAGAGGGAGACCAAATTGGAGGTGGAAAGATGGAGTGAAAAAGATTTTGTGTGATCGGGGCCTGAACATGCAGGAGGGTGAAAGGAGGGCAAGGAATAGAGTGAATTGGAGCGATGTGGTATACAGGGGTTGACGTGCTGTCAGTGGATTGAATCAAGGCATGTGAAGCGTCCGGGGTAAACCATGGAAAGCTGTGTAGGTATGTATATTTGCGTGTGTGGACGTGTGTATGTACATGTGTATGGGGGGGGTTGGGCCATTTCTTTCGTCTGTTTCCTTGCGCTACCTCGCAAACGCGGGAGACAGCGACGAGGTATAAAAAAAAAAAAAAAAAAAATTATTATTATTATTATTATTATGGGTTTAATATGGGTATTATGGGATTAATATGGGTAAAACTGAAAATTGATGGAGAGAGGTGGGTGATTATTGGTGCATATGCACCTGGGCATGAGAAGAAAGATCATGAGAGGCAAGTGTTTTGGGAGCAGCTGAATGAGTGTGTTAGTGGTTTTGATGCACGAGGCCGGGTTATAGTGATGGGTGATTTGAATGCAAAGGTGAGTAATGTGGCAGTTGAGGGAATAATTGGTATACATGGGGTGTTCAGTGTTGTAAATGGAAATGGTGAAGAGCTTGTAGATTTATGTGCTGAAAAAGGACTGATGATTGGGAATACCTGGTTTAAAAAGCGAGATATACATAAGTATACTTATGTAAGTAGGAGAGATGGCCAGAGAGCGTTATTGGATTACGTGTTAATTGACAGGCGTGCGAAAGAGAGACTTTTGGATGTTAATGTGCTGAGAGGTACAACTGGAGGGATGTCTGATCATTATCTTGTGGAGGCTAAGGTGAAGATTTGTATGGGTTTTCAGAAAAGAAGAGTGAATGTTGGGGTGAAGAGGGTGGTGAGAGTAAGTGAGCTTGGGAAGGAGACCTGTGTGAGGAAGTACCAGGAGAGACTGAGTACAGAATGGAAAAAGGTGAGAACAATGGAAGTAAGGGGAGTGGGGGAGGAATGGGATGTATTTAGGGAATCAGTGATGGATTGCGCAAAAGATGCTTGTGGCATGAGAAGAGTGGGAGGTGGGTTGATTAGAAAGGGTAGTGAGTGGTGGGATGAAGAAGTAAGAGTATTAGTGAAAGAGAAGAGAGAGGCATTTGGACGATTTCTGCAGGGAAAAAATGCAATTGAGTGGGAGATGTATAAAAGAAAGAGACAGGAGGTCAAGAGAAAGGTGCAGGAGGTGAAAAAAAGGGCAAATGAGAGTTGGGGTGAGAGAGTATCATTAAATTTTAGGGAGAATAAAAAGATGTTCTGGAAGGAGGTAAACAAAGTGCGTAAGACAAGGGAGCAAATGGGAACTTCAGTGAAGGGCGCAAATGGGGAGGTGATAACAAGTAGTGGTGATGTGAGAAGGAGATGGAGTGAGTATTTTGAAGGTTTGTTGAATGTGTTTGATGATAGAGTGGCAGATATAGGGTGTTTTGGTCGAGGTGGTGTGCAAAGTGAGAGGGTTAGGGAAAATGATTTGGTAAACAGAGAAGAGGTAGTGAAAGCTTTGCGGAAGATGAAAGCTGGCAAGGCAGCAGGTTTGGATGGTATTGCAGTGGAATTTATTAAAAAAGGGGGTGACTGTATTGTTGACTGGTTGGTAAGGTTATTTAATGTATGTATGACTCATGGTGAGGTGCCTGAGGATTGGCGGAATGCGTGCATAGTGCCATTGTACAAAGGTAAAGGGGATAAGAGTGAGTGCTCAAATTACAGAGGTATAAGTTTGTTGAGTATTCCTGGTAAATTATATGGGAGTGTATTGATTGAGAGGGTGAAGGCATGTACAGAGCATCAGATTGGGGAAGAGCAGTGTGGTTTCAGAAGTGGTAGAGGATGTGTGGATCAGGTGTTTGCTTTGAAGAATGTATGTGAGAAATACTTAGAAAAGCAAATGGATTTGTATGTAGCATTTATGGATCTGGAGAAGGCATATGATAGAGTTGATAGAGATGCTCTGTGTAAGGTATTAAGAATATATGGTGTGGGAGGAAAGTTGTTAGAAGCAGTGAAAAGTTTTTATCGAGGATGTAAGGCATGTGTACGTGTAGGAAGAGAGGAAAGTGATTGGTTCTCAGTGAATGTAGGTTTGCGGCAGGGGTGTGTGATGTCTCCATGGTTGTTTAATTTGTTTATGGATGGGGTTGTTAGGGAGGTAAATGCAAGAGTTTTGGAAAGAGGGGCAAGTATGAAGTCTGTTGGGGATGAGAGAGCTTGGGAAGTGAGTCAGTTGTTGTTCGCTGATGATACAGCGCTGGTGGCTGATTCATGTGAGAAACTGCAGAAGCTGGTGACTGAGTTTGGTAAAGTGTGTGGAAGAAGAAAGTTAAGAGTAAATGTGAATAAGAGCAAGGTTATTAGGTACAGTAGGGTTGAGGGTCAAGTCAATTGGGAGGTGAGTTTGAATGGAGAAAAACTGGAGGAAGTGAAGTGTTTTAGATATCTGGGAGTGGATCTGGCAGCGGATGGAACCATGGAAGCGGAAGTGGATCATAGGGTGGGGGAGGGGGCGAAAATTCTGGGGGCCTTGAAGAATGTGTGGAAGTCGAGAACATTATCTCGGAAAGCAAAAATGGGTATGTTTAAAGGAATAGTGGTTCCAACAATGTTGTATGGTTGCGAGGCGTGGGCTATGGATAGAGTTGTGCGCAGGAGGATGGATGTGCTGGAAATGAGATGTTTGAGGACAATGTGTGGTGTGAGGTGGTTTGATCGAGTGAGTAACGTAAGGGTAAGAGAGATGTGTGGAAATAAAAAGAGCGTGGTTGAGAGAGCAGAAGAGGGTGTTTTGAAGTGGTTTGGGCACATGGAGAGAATGAGTGAGGAAAGATTGACCAAGAGGATATATGTGTCGGAGGTGGAGGGAACGAGGAGAAGAGGGAGACCAAATTGGAGGTGGAAAGATGGAGTGAAAAAGATTTTGTGTGATCGGGGCCTGAACATGCAGGAGGGTGAAAGGAGGGCAAGGAATAGAGTGAATTGGAGCGATGTGGTATACCGGAGTTGACGTGCTGTCAGTGGATTGAATCAGGGCATGTGAAGCGTCTGGGGTAAACCATGGAAAGCTGTGTAGGTATGTATATTTGCGTGTGTGGACGTATGTATATACATGTGTATGGGGGGGGGTTGGGCCATTTCTTTCGCCTGTTTCCTTGCGCTACCTCGCAAACGCGGGAGACAGCGACAAAGTATAATAAAAAAAAAAAAATAATTATCATTATAATTATTATTATTATGATGATTATACTTAATTACTGTTTCCTGTGTTAGTGAAGTAGCGGCAGGAAACAGACAAAGAATGGCCCATCCACTCATATACATATATTATTTTATTCTTTTTTAGTATTATACTTAGTCGCTGAAGTGGGGGGTCAGTGATGCTGTTTCCTGTGGGGCAGGGCGGCATTAGGAATGGCGAAAGGCAAGCAAGTATGAATATGTACATGCATGTATATGTAAATGTCTGTGTATGCATACGTATATGTATGTATATGAGTATATGTTGATATGTATATGTATGTGTATTGGCATTTATGCATATGTATGTGTATAGGAGTGGATAGGCCATTCTTTGTTTGTTTCCTAGTTCTACCTAACTGACATGGGAAACGGCAATCAAGTATGATGAAAAATATATATTCCCTGGGGATAGGGGAGAAAGAATACTTCCCACGTATACCCTGCATGTCGTAGAAGGCGACTAAAAGGGAAGGGAGTGGGTGGTTGGAAATTCTCCCCTCTTTTTTTTTCTTTTTTTAATTTTCCAAAAGAAGGAACAGATAAGGGGGCTAGATGAGGATATTCCCTCAAAGGCCCAGTCCTCTGTTCTTAATGCTACCTCGCTAACGCGGGAAATGGCGAATAGTATGAAAGAAAAGAAAAGATATTTTCCTTGTGCTACCTCGCTAATGCGGGAGACGGCAATTAAGGATAATAGAAAAAAATATCTATTTATTCATGTTAGTAGGTTATTGCACATAGTTTGCATTGTTAACCAATGTCTCTTGATAGTCAATTTTTTTATCACATTTGTTATTATTTAGAATGTTTCTTATAAGATGTACTTTATCGAATTTTGCAAGCAGGGCCAGATTTTCTTTAACTGATATGGTTGTGTGTTTTGCGATAATCACTTTATATTTTAGCATGCAATTCATTTAGTTTCATGATATAAGTTACATAAAAGTGTTCTGGTTTTGATCATTAATGGTTTGAGTCTGAGTTAGCATAGAGGGATGATGCGTTAGTTTTTTATTTACACTATAACCTCTCATTAACAGTGCCCCTGTTTAGTGATTTCTTTGAAACAGTTATAGCATCAGTTGTTGGTAATACATGATGCTATTCAGATGGGGAATGTTCGATTATGTCATGCAAATGAAAGTAAAAGTACTGGACAGTGTCATGAATAAAAGGAAATGTTTGATTATTCTGTACAGATATGAGGGGAATGCCAAATGTTGTTGGTTATGAGAGGTAATGTTCGATACATCAAATGCTCAAATGTGTATCAGGAGTGCTGATTGGTTTCTACTGTACCAGTAGCTTAATCTGTGGTTAGTTAGAGCTGCCCTCTATCCAGGTGCTACAGTAGTCTCTTTAGTTCAGCTATGCATTTTGTTGAGTTGGAATGCCTTTTACTTAAGCTGTTACTTTTTATTGATTTACACATAATAATCTGTGTGTAATATGTAATGTACTATTACTAACATATGAATGTTCTGCAGTACATAGTCATCCTTTGCTCTATTGTGAAAAGGTTGGAATAGAGAAAACTACATGCTAAGGCTATAAGCGTTTTGCAAATGCCTATTCTTGTTTTCTTTACAGTGTAAACAAATGTGTTGGGTATTAGGTAGTTTGGGTATTAGGAAATTAAGTTTCATGCAGAATTTTTCATTTGTGTTTTGACTAATAGTTTTGGGGTCTTATTCAGATTGTGGAGAATTATTCAATTATTGGAATGAGTTTAGAAATTTTTTCTTGGATTAGCTTGTTTAAATGTAGAAAATCTTTTTCTTGAAAAAGAGGAAAACTTGTGTTTTTGCATACCCACTCTACTATGGCATTACATTCCCCAAACCAAGAAACTGGGAGTGGTGTTTTATATATACATATATTGCAAATATGAATGAAAGTAAAATGGATTTGTTTGTAATAAGATAGTTGGAATAAGAAATTATAGTGGATTGAACGTGACTTAGAAAGTTTACATTTGATGTTTAGGCAGTATACATCAAGGAATGTGTAACAAGGGTTATCAAAGTTTCGAAAGGCCTAAAGTTTGCTATATCTGTAAGGAAAGTAGTGAAAGAAAACAGTGCCAGGCATTTTCTTTGATGAAGTTTAGAAACAATAGGACACTATTTTGTGATATATTTTTTATGAAATGAATGTAAGGATAGGAATGATGCAGGGGAAATGAGAAATGTGATATTATTAAATGAGTTTTTATTTATGTAGATGATTTGATACTGAAAAAGTTTAGGTACATTCTTTTGTAGAAAGAATATGAGAATGGAAAGAAAAGGTTGATTGACTATGAGTAGTGTATGTATAGGTGAGAGGTACATACACTGTGGTCCGTAGAGTTTGCATATTAGATGTATAGGTTACATATAGATGAAGATAAATTTTAGATTTTGATACTTAGGACTGACATCTTAAGAACTGTGAAAGGAACCCTTTTCCAGATTAGTTTGTGGGGTAACAGATGTGATCTTAGCATATCTAGTGGTGCAGACAGACCTCAGGAAGGAGATCTTTTATTCACACTGGATAAACTACGGCCAAACATCCTAGAAAACAATTCTGATTCAATTTGGCAGCTTCTTGTATCTCTTCCTGAAGACCAAAGAGATATTGGTGAGTCAGTTTTCAGTACATTTACTATATGTTTAAATGTGTTTGGTAATCAGTATATTGCTTTACTGTAACTTGGTCCACTTGCCCAACACTGTAGTGTTGGCTCACTTTCCTCTTCTCTAGGTATATGTGGTTTTTGTTCCTGACAGCTGGCTGCTTGTGTGCCTCCACCACTAGCTACACCATGTAATGCTTGGCAAGCTGCTACATCACATGATTATTGTGTGATTGTTGCCAACTCAAGGGTGGGCTGTTTTGATAGCCAATTTTTCTCTACACCTCAGTACTTTGGGACTCTTTACCTTCTCATGTATTTCCCAATGGCTATGACGTGGCACTTTTTAAGACATATCTTTCATGTCATCCAAAATACTTTACCTCATCTCTTCTTTTTCCTCTCACGTTAACCTCTTTATATTTCAATTAAGGCTTGGCCTTGATGTGGGTTTTTGTCTGTGACTGGAACCTCCAACATATAATCAAGAATTGTAAGAAAGCTGGCAACCGAGAGAGCTATGGGTAAAAGACCATGGTAGTGAACATTTCAGAATTTATAGATGATAGTTAGGTGCTAAAGAATGTTTTGAATAAGAATTTGATTTACTTCAATATAGGAAGTTCTGAATATGTATTGCTACTGACTTGCTCAAATCGCTGGTATATTATTTATTATTATACTTAATCGCTGTTTTCCGTGTCAGCGAGGTAGCACCAGGAAACATGAAGAATGACCCTGACACTCATATACACATATTTATACATAAACGCCTGTACACACACATATACATGCATATACATATCAGCGTATACATACATATACATACACGGACATATACATATAATTATATATATATTATTTATTTATTTTGCTTTGTCGCTGTCTCCCGCTTAAGTGAGGTTGCTCAAGAAAACAGACGAAAGAATGGCCCAACCCACCCACATACACATGTATATACCTACACGTCCACACACACAAATATACATACCTATACATCTCAATGTATACATATATATACACACAGACATATACATATATACACATGTACATAATACATACTGTCTGCCTTTATTCATTCCTATCGCCACTCCGCCACACATGAAATAACAACCCCCTCCCCCCTCATGTGCGCGAGGTTGCACTAGGAAAAGACAACAAAGGCCACATTCATTCACACTCAGTCTCTAGCTGTCATGTAATAATGCACCGAAACCACAGCTCCCTTTCCACATCCAGGCCCCACAGAACTTTCCATGGTGTACCCCAGACGCTTCACATACCCTGGTTCAATCCATTGACAGCACATCGACCCCGGTATACTACATCGTTCCAATTCACTCTATTCCTTGCCCGCCTTTCACCCTCCTGCATGTTCAGGCCCCGGTCACTCAAAATCTTTTTCACTCCATCTTTCCACCTCCAGTTTGGTCTCCCACTTCTCCTCGTTCCCTCCACCTCCGACACATATATCCTCTTCGTCAATCTTTCCTCACTCATTCTCTCCATGTGCCCAAACCATTTCAAAACACCCTCTTCTGCTCTCTTAACCACGCTCTTTTTATTTCCACACATCTCTCTTACCCTTACATTACTTACTCGATCAAACCACCTCACACCACATATTGTCCTCAAACATCTCATTTCCAGCACATCCACCCTCCTTCGCACAACTCTATCCATAGCCCATGCCTTGCAACCATATAACATTGTTGGAACCACTATTCCTTCAAACATACCCATTTTTGCTTTCTGAGATAATGTTCTCAACTTCCACACATTCTTCAACGCTCCCAGAACTTTCGCCCCCTCCCCCACCCTATGATTCACTTCCGCTTCCATGGTTCCATCCGCTGTCAAATCCACTCCCAGACATCTAAAACACTTCACTTCCTCCTGTTTTTCTCCATTCAAACTTACCTCCCAATTGACTTGTCCCTCAACCCTACTGAATCCAATAACCTTGCTCTTATTCACATTTGCTCTCAGCTTTTTCTTTCACACACTTTACCAAACTCAGTCACCAGCTTCTGCAGTTTCTCACACGAATCAGCCACCAGTGCTGTATCATCAGTGAAGAACAACTGACTCACTTCCCAAGCTCTTTCATCCACAACAGACTGCATACTTGCCCCTCTTTCCAAAACTCTTGCATTCACCTCCCTAACAACCCCATCCATAAACAAATTAAACAACCATGGAGACATCACACACCCCTGCCGCAAACCTACATACATATTTACACGTACATATTCATGCTTGCTTGCCTTCATCCATTCCTGTCACTACCCCACCAAACAGGAAATAGCTGGTATCAGTTAGAAATTAAACAAGCAAAACGTAGTGGTTGCCCCTTCCTGGTGTGCCACCATCTTTTATATTTCTATAAAAAGAATTCAGTGAGGGTCATAGGTGTCTACATCAAGGTTTGGTATGATGAGAAAAATAAAAAGTGCCACATGTTTCTCAGTGAAATACAGGAAACCAGTCTCTTGATGCATTCATGCACATTGTCAAGATGACTTTACACTTATAGTTGTGCCATTGTGTGCACTTTTATCTTATTTCGGTTGAGTTGCTGTCACTTGATTTTTTGAGCAAATATTGTAGCATTGCATTTATGGAGCTTTGAATGCACTGAATTGATTCACACTCTTAATATGTAAATGATTTGAAGTACAGCAATCTATACTCTTGTCCACTGAACTTCATATTTCTCAAAGAAAAAAGAAAAAATAATCCAAATGATAGTTTGTAGCCATAAAAACTATAAAAAAGTAGAGGAGGATAAAATGCTAGAGTTGGAAAAAAAACATGAAGTAAAGCATCCTACAGTAACTGAAAGAACTGATACTGTATTGACTTTGACAACTATTGCAAGAGGGATTTGTGATATGCTTCTCTCTGCCTTTTCCATACTGCTAAATATGATTGTGACCTTTAAACAGCTCTGGATGTTTATTCTAAGATATTTATTCTGGATATTTATTCTAAGGTTGAGAATAGGGTGGGATACAGCAGTTGATTGGTTCTTATGTTTACCTTAGAAGGTATTGATAAGTTGCTCTTGTAAGAGGTAGTCGTTTGATAAGGTAAGCACTATCTTAAGGTGGTTTGGCTTTGTGTGTTAGAGTTCAGGTGCCTAATAAAGAACAGGACTAAGACAAGTAGGTCCTTCAAATCCCTGTTAAAGTACAGAGATTAGTATTTTTTCTGTGGCAAGTTTGGGAACTAAGGTGTCCTTTTAATCATTAAGGTGATGCCATCAGTTCATTGTAAGGGTAACTGAAAATTTAAAAACCAAACCAGCCTATAATGGCAATGATCCCTCATAACAAATGGGCAGCGCTCTTTAAAAATGCATGGGCCAGTTTGTTCATATCATCATAAAGCTGATAAGCAATAATAAATCCTAATTAGCAATGCAAAGAAAGAATATTTTCAGTGCTTTTTGAATGCATGAAATAATTTTTTTAGTATTAATCTTGAGCCTTTGAATTATCATGTGTGAGCTGTGTAGTACTCTGATCTTTGGTGGGTAGTTCTCTTCTGTTACTAAGAACATTGAAGAAATACATAACTATACATTCAACATGAAAAGTAATTCCATATTCATGTTTTAGAATTTTCATATTTTTTAGATATTTAGAAATGAATTTCTTTATTCTGCTTTATTTGAAATTACCAAGCAGAACCATTAAATTGCTCACATTGGACTCTTTAGGAGTGTTTCATAATAAGATGGAAGTCAAGAGATGGGTCAAAAGGTATCTAAAGTATGATATGGTAATTTAGAAGCATTTTCCAAGATACAAGGCATATTAGCTTTGCAAATGGCTGAAGAATAGTAAAGGTTTATCTTTGCTAAATTTGTTAAATCCAAAGATAATTCAAATGATTGTCATAGATTGAGGGTTTCAGGTCAATCTCTGCTTGCCTGATTTAGGAGATTGTATAACATAAGAATAATTACTTTTCTCTGACCTTTTCTTACAAAAAGTCAATGCACATAAAGAGCTTTAAGAAATTGATGGTGGTTAAGCTTGCAGTGATTTACATAACAGATCAGTATTCTTGTGAATTAGATGGTATCTGCACTGAGTAGATAATTGTTTAGAATTTATCCCTTATGATGAGAGAAAACAGCTCTTTCATTATAGCAAAATAATGGTTAGTTAATATTTTAAAGCACTTAACCTAAGTCTTTAAGGTGTTCCTTCCTTTACTTTCAAAGTAATTTTCTTAGTAACTCATTGGTTGTTCATAGATATGATCATGCAATGAAATGAATGTGAATACTGTAATATCAAGGAATATACTTCTTTTCTTTGTCTTCACTCAAGGGATGTTTAATGGGATATAGAACTTACTTTTATTTTTATGATTTCAATATAAAAGATATTCTACCTTATCAAAACCTTAACCTTATTTTCTTACAGTGCTGGTGCTTGATAATGCAGGATTTGAGCTAGTCACAGACCTCAGTCTGTTAACCTTCCTCATGGAAGCGGGTCTTACTACATCTCTCACCATTTATCCTAAGACACGTCCCTGGTTTGTCTCAGACACTACACAATCAGACTTAACCTGGACCATCAACAGACTCAGGTATTTGCTGATTTTTTCTACACATAGAAAGAGTATGATTTAGGAGTGCTAGTTTAAGTAATTGTATAGATATTGAATGACTATTGTTCTTAATGTACATTACTACCTCACTGCCTCAAAGTGTAGATCTAGTTTAATACTTGATATAGAGTGGATGGCTTAGTTTATAGCATATGAAAAAAAAGAAGTATATTTTTGTCCCTCTCTATATACTATACATGGTATCCTTTTGTACGGGATGATGGTAGAACCCCCCCATCAACACATCACAGTCTCTACGCGCTCCCACAGAGTCTTCATGCAAATGTTCTTGGCATTTGTTTTTCTGTCTGCTTTATCCTTCACATAACTCCTACACATCACAAACATCCCAAACTGTTTGTCATTCTTTAGTACTGCCATGCTTAGTTACAGTGGCTACAGTGGTAGGAAGGTAAGTTAAGGTAAGATGTACTGCATTGTAATTTTTTTTCATACTTAATTGCTGTTTCCCACATCAGCAAGATAGTGCCAGGAAACAGATGAAGAAAGACACATCCACCTGCATGGACATGTACACATATATGCATATATATATTTCTTTTCTTTCTTTCATACTATTCGCCATTTCCCGCCTCAGCGAGGTAGCGTTAAGAACAGAGGACTGGGCCTCTGAGGAAACATCCTCACCCGGCCCCCTTCTCTGTTCCTTCCTTTGGAAAATTAAAAAGAGAAAAAATGAGAGGGGAAGATTTCCCGCCCCCCCGCTCCCTTCCCTTTTAGTCGCCTTTTACGACACGCAGGGAATACGTGGGAAGTATTCTTTCTCCCCTATCCCCAGGGATAGAGACTGAGTGTGAGTGGCCTTTCTTTTCTTTTTCCTAGTGCTACCTTGTGCTCACACGGGGGGAGGGGGGTGTCATTTCATGTGTGGCGGGGTGGTGGCAGGAATGGATGAGGGCAGCATGTGTATATATGTATATGTCTGTGTATGTGTAGGCATGGATACGTGGAAGTGTATAGGTATGTATGTGGGCGTTTATGTAGAGACATGTGTATGTGGGTGGGTTGGGCCATTGTTTCGTCTGTTTCCTTGTGCTATCTCGCTAACGCGAGAGACAACAACAAATTATAATATATATATATATATATATATATATATATATATATATATATATATATATATATATATATATATTGGGAAGGATCACAATTTTGCGCATGATCAAGATATTCCTATGAGTCCATAGGAATATTTGATGATGTGATTATTACACGAAAGTGCACTTGGGAACTTATTGTGTTTCATTTTCCCCGTGGACTCATAGGAATATATATGTATATATATATGATTTGGTAAACAGAGAAAAGGTAGTAAAAGCTTTGCGGAAGATGAAAGCTGGCAAGGCAGCAGGATTGGATGGTATTGCAGTGGAATTTATTAAAAAAGGGGGTGACTGTATTATTGACTGGTAAGGTTATTTAGTGTATGTATGACTCATGGTGAGGTGCCTGAGGATTGGCGGAATGCATGCATAGTGCCATTGTAGAAAGGCAAAGGGGATAAGAGTGAGTGCTCAAATTACAGAGGTATAGGTTTGTTGAGTATTCCTGGTAAATTATATGGGAGGGTATTGATTGAGAGGGTGAAGGCATGTACAGAGCATCAGATTGGGGAAGAGCAGTGTGGTTTCAGAAGTGGTAGAGGATGTGTGGATCAGGTGTTTGCTTTGAAGAATGGATTTGTATGTAGCATTTATGGATCTGGAGAAGGCATATGATAGAGTTGATAGAGATGCTCTGTGGAAGGTATTAAGAATATATGGTGTGGGAGGCAAGTTGTTAGAAGCAGTGAAAAGTTTTTATCGAGGATGTAAGGCATGTGTACGTGTAGGAAGAGAGGAAAGTGATTGGTTCTCAGTGAATGTAGGTTTGTGGCAGGGGTGTGTGATGTCTCCATGGTTGTTTAATTTGTTTATGAATGGGGTTGTTAGGGAGGTGAATGCAAGAGTTTTGGAAAGAGGGGCAAGTATGAAGTCTGTTGGGGATGAGAGAGCTTGGGAAGTGAGTCAGTTGTTATTCGCTGATGATACAGCGCTGGTGGCTGATTCATGTGAGAAACTGCAGAAGCTGGTGACTGAGTTTGGTAAAGTGTGTGAAAGAAGAAAGTTAAGAGTAAATGTGAATAAGAGCAAGGTTATTAGGTACAGTAGGGTTGAGGGTCAAGTCAGTTGGGAGGTAAGTTTGAATGGAGAAAAACTGGAGGAAGTAAAGTGTTTTAGATATCTGGGAGTGGATCTGGCAGCGGATGGAACCATGGAAGCGGAAGTGGATCATAGGGTGGGGGAGGGGGCGAAAATCCTGGGAGCCTTGAAGAATGTGTGGAAGTCGAGAACATTATCTCGGAAAGCAAAAATGGGTGGTTCCAACAATGTTGTAAGGTTGCGAGGCCTGGACTATGGATAGAGTTGTGCACAGGAGGATGGATGTGCTGGAAATGAGATGTTTGAGGACAATGTGTGGTGTGAGGTGGTTTGATCGAGTAAGTAACGTAAGGGTAAGAGAGATGTGTGGAAATAAAAAGAGCGTGGTTGAGAGGGCAGAAGAGGGTGTTTTGAAATGGTTTGGTCACATGGAGAGAATGAGTGAGGAAAGATTGACCAAGAGGATATATGTGTCGGAGGTGGAGGGAACGAGGAGAAGAGGGAGACCAAATTGGAGGTGGAAAGATGGAGTGAAAAAGATTTTGTGTGATCGGGGCCTGAACATGCAGGAGGGTGAAAGGAGGGCAAGGAATAGAGTGAATTGGAGCGATGTGGTATACCGGGGTTGACGTGCTGTCAGTGGATTGAATCAAGGCATGGAAAGCTGTGTAGGTATGTATATTTGCGTGTGTGGACGTATGTATATACATGTGTATGGGGGGGGTTGGGCCATTTCTTTCGTCTGTTTCCTTGCGCTACCTCGCAAACGCGGGAGACAGCGACAAAGTATAATAAATATATATAAATGAATAAATATATATATATATATATATATATATATATATATATATATATATATATATATATATATTTTTTTTTTTTTTTTTTTTTTTTTTTTTTTATACTTTGTCGCTGTCTCCCGCGTTTGCGAGGTAGCGCAAGGAAACAGACAAAGGAAATGGCCCAACCCCCCCTCATACACATGTACATACACACGTCCACACACGCAAATATACATACCTACACAGCTTTCCATGGTTTACCCCGGACGCTTCACATGCCTTGATTCAATCCACTGACAGCACGTCAACCCCTGCATACCACATCGCTCCAATTCACTCTATTTCTTGCCCTCCTTTCTTTCATACTATTCGCCATTTCCCGCGTCAGCGAGGTAGCGTTAAGAACAGAGGACTGGGCCCCTGAGGAAACATCCCCACCCAGCCCCCTTCTCTGTTCCTTCCTTGGGGGAAAAAAAAAAAAAAAAAAAAAAAATCCTCCCCTCTCGTTTTTTTTTAATTTTCCAAAAGAAGGAACAGAGAATTGGGCCAGGTGAGGGTATTCCCTCAAAGGCCCAGTCCTCTGTTCTTAACGCTACCTCGCTAATGCGGGAAATGGCGAATAGTTTGAAAGAAAGAAAAGTTAAGAGTAAATGTGAAGAAGAGCAAGGTAATTAGGTACAGTAGGGTTGAGGGTCAAGTCAATTGGGAGGTAAGTTTGAATGGAGAAAAACTGGAGGAAGTAAAGTGTTTTAGATATCTGGGAGTGGATCTGGCAGCGGATGGAACCATGGAAGCGGAAGTGGATCATAGGTTGGGGGAGGGGGCGAAAATCCTGGGAGCCTTGAGGAATGTGTGGAAGTCGAGAACATTATCTCAGAAAGCAAAAATGGGTATGTTTGAAGGAATAGTGGTTCCAACAATGTTGTATGGTTGCGAGGCGTGGGCTATAGATAGGGTTGTGCGCAGGAGGATGGATGTGCTGGAAATGAGATGTTTGAGGACAATGTTTGGTGTGAGGTGGTTTGATCGAGTAAGTAACGTAAGGGTAAGAGAGATGTGTGGAAATAAAAAGAGCGTGGTTGAGAGAGCAGAAGAGGGTGTTTTGAAATGGTTTGGGCACATGGAGAGAATGAGTGAGGAAAGATTGACCAAGAGGATATATGTGTCGGAGGTGGAGGGAACGAGGAGAAGTGGGAGACCAAATTGGAGGTGGAAAGATGGAGTGAAAAAGATTTTGTGTGATCGGGGCCTGAACATGCAGGAGGGTGAAAGGAGGGAAGGAATAGAGTGAAGTGGATCGATGTGGTATACCGGGGTTGACGTGCTGTCAGTGGATTGAATCACGGCATGTGAAGCGTCTGGGGTAAACCATGGAAAGCTGTGTAGGTATGTATATTTGCGTGTGTGGACGTATGTATATACATGTGTATGGGGGGGGTTGGGCCATTTTTTTCGTCTGTTTCCTTGCACTACCTCGCAAACGCGGGAGACAGCGACAAAGTATAATAAATATATATAAATAAATAAATATATATATATATATATATATATATATATATATATATATATATATATATATATATATATATATATATCTATATATATATATATATATATATATACCTACACATATACATATACATACACATACATACATATACATACACATGTTAGAGCAATGTTATTAGGTTCAGTAGGGTTGAGGGACAAGTTAATTGGGAGGTAAGTTTGAATGAAGAAAAACTGGAGGAAGTGAAGTGTTTTAGATATCTGGGAGTGGATGTAGCAACAGATGGAACCATGGAAGCAGAAGTGAGTCACAGAGTGGGGAAGGGGGTGAAGGTTCTGGGAGCGTTGAAGGATTTGTGGAAGGCGAAAACATCATCTCAGAGAGCAAAAATGGGTATGTTTGAAGGAATGGTGGTTCCAGCAATGTTATATGGTTGCGAGGCATAGGCTATAGATAGGGTTGTACGGAGGAGGGTGGATATGTTGGAAATGAAATGTTTGAGGACAATATGTGGTGTGAGGTGTTTTGATCGAGTAAGAAATGAAAGGGTAAGAGAGATGTGCGTTAATAAAAAGAGTTTGGTTGAGAGAGCAAAAGAGGGTGTGTTGAAATTGTTTGGTCACATGGAGAGAATGAGTGAGGAATGATTGACAAAGAGGATATATATATGTGTTAGAGGTAGAGGGAACAAGGATGGATGGGAGACCAAATTGGAGGTGGAAGGATGGAGTGAAAAAGATTTTGAATGATCGGGGCCTGAATATACAGGAGTGTGAAAGGCATGGAAGGAATAGAGTGATTTGGAACGATGTTGTATACCAGGTTTGACGTGCTGTCAGTGGATTGAACCAGGGCATGTGAAGTGTCTGAGGTAAACCATGGAAAGTTTTGTGGGGTCGGGATATGGAAAGGGAGCTGTGGTTTTGGTGCATTGCACATGACAGCTAGAGACTGAGTGTGAACAAATGTGGCCTTTTTTTTTGTCTTTTCCTAGCGCTACCTCGCAGGGATGGGGTGCTATTTCATGTGTGGCGGGGTGGCGATGGGAATGGATGAAGGCAGCAAGTATGAATATGTACATGTGTATGTATGTATATGTCTATGTATATGTATACATTGAAATGTATAGGTATGTATATGTGCGTGTGTGGGCATTTATGTATATACATGTGTATGTAGGTGGGTTGGACCATTCTTTCATCTGTTTCCTTGCACTACCTTGCTAACGCAGGAGACAGCGATTAAGTATAATAAATAAATAGATAACATCTATGTATATTTTTATACTTGTTTACCTTCATCTGTTCCTGGTGCCACCCCACCCTACAGGAAATAGCATCGCCTTCCCCTGCCTCCACCAGGTAGCACCAGTAAATAAACTAAAAAAGGCCACATCTACTCAGGTCCACACATGAGCTGTTATGTATAATGCACCGAAACCACAGCTCCCTATCCACATTTAGACCCCAAAGACCTCTCCATGGTTTACCCTGAACATTTCACACGCCTTGGTTCAGTCCATTGACAGCACATTAACTCCAGTATAGCACATGTAATGTATTTTTTTTTTTTATATTACAGATTGGATGGAGGAGCTGCTGGGCAAATGGCAAACAAATGGCGAAATTATATATCTGATGGTCGTTGGAAGGTCATCGAGAATAAGTTTTGGACTACACATCATGACTTTGCTGTTATGAATCAGATTGACCCTGATCTTTATTCAGTGCTTAGCAAGGCATCTTTAATCATCTTTAAGGTAATATGAAGATATATTAGGAACAGTGCATGGTGGCAACAGAATACCAGGTAGATTGTAGAATTTTCCTTTGACAATCTTTTTCCATTGCTTTTGATATGCTTGCTCCAGATTCTTGTGGTCTAAGCATGCTTCATTATTTCATGTTTAAATTCTTGTTTTATTTGATAATCAATATATTATGTTGTGACCAATTATGTGATTTGATTTATTTTTGGGCATTATGAAATCTAAGAAAATCATAATTGTTCATTCATTTAAGAACATGTGATTTTTTTATTTTGGTTTATGATAATGCCAGTACTATAATAGCACAATCCCTGGTTATGTGGAAGTCATGTAGATAATATCCCTGGGGAGAGGGGAGAAAGATATTTCCCGTATATTCCCCGCGTGTCATAGAAGGTTACTAAAAGGGATGGGAGCAGGGGCTGGAAATCCTCTCCTCCAGTTTTTATTTTTCCAAAAGAGGGATCGGAGAAGGGGGCCAAGTGAGGATTTTCCCCTCTAAGGCTTAGACTTCAGTTATTGACACTACCTTGCTAACACGGGAAATGTTAGATATGTATGAAAAAATTAATGTACATGATATTCTTTGTGTTTGAACAACAAATGAAAAAATTTACAAACATTTCTCCCTTTACCTAATGATTTTGTATCTTTATTAAATTTACTGTGGATGTGGAAAATGATTGTATTTTACCATTTTTAGACTGCAGTGATCCATAGGGATAGATACACATTCAAGTTTACCATATACAGGATACCTACCAATGTTTATTCTTATATTCATTATTACTCAGCTCAACATGATGGAGTTAAACCATCATCATTCCAGTTGATGTTCCTTAGGGTATTACATATATGCAGTCTGGAATTTATTGATGATGAGTTTGAGAAGATATAGTCTATTGGATCCAAGTTAAAGTATTCTAGATCTTTTATTGATAAATCTCTTAAGTTGGCAAAGAATCTATCCATCTTCAGTTTATTTCACTGGAGCCATTGCATCATAGATGACACCATAATCTGACGTTCTCAGAAATCATAGTGTTGGGATTCTTTTGGGTAGGAGGCTGTACTTCCCAATATTGTTAACCTAGGTTTGACAGTATCCAAATGATTGAAATACAGAGTGTGAAATTGAAAACATTTAGAAAAATTTTAATTATGTACACTATTATTTATTTTTAGGGTGACTTGAATTACCGTAAGTTAACTGGAGACCTGGACTGGCCAACAACAACCAGTTTTGAAAGGGCTCTTCGAGGCTTCTCTCCAGCCCCAGTATTAGTTCTGCGTACCGCAAAAGGTGGACCAGTTGTTGGATTGGCTCCTGGAGTTGGTGAAAGTATTGCAGCTGTTGCTCGTGACTGGAACATTACGGGAGATTATGGGATGATCCAGCTGTGTTCTTTTTCCTGATCTGTTGACTGATTATTGTTGATATTATTGTTAGCATCATTTTCTTGCTTCTTGTTTTCTTCAATTTAATGTTTTATAATAAGCTTTGTGAGATTAAGGCATTCAGATCTGTAACAATGTGATCAATTTGGATCATTTGGCACTTTGTATACTCTACAAAAGTAGTGGAGAAATTCAATGGTTTTTCCAACAGATTTCATGTTAATAAGCAATTGACATTCATGTGGCTGACACTTTGTTAGTACTGATACTTAACAGGTTGTATTATTACACTTTTTCTCATTCCTTTCACCATTTAAATTTTATTTAGTTGTCATTCATAATTATGTTATTTGACACTCGTCACTATTGGATAGGTTGTATACTTGCCAAAGACTTAATGTAAATATTTTTATAGGCATTTGGAAAAGTTAACTGAATACTGTATTTTAGATTTCATTAATGACAGAGATCTTGCAGACGGTAATTACTAGAGTTTAGAGGGTCATGAAAGGTGACAAAATTTAATGTAATTATTGATAATAGTAGGATACTTTGTTTTTAAGAAGAAACACAAGGTTCAGAATTTAAAGTGGATATAAGAAGAGGCTGGAACATCATAGCAAGGATAGGTCGATGTGCACCATGGGAAGTAATGATAGGAAAATGTGATTTTCTTTTGTTGAAAGGATTATTGAAGGCATGGTACCATTTACTGTAAATGTGATTGATAAGATATGCATCTAGAGAAGATGGTTTGCTGGAGGTCAGAGTAATTTTTGTGAATGAAAACACATATAAAAGAGTGTTCATTCAGAAATGGGGTAAGTATGATCTGTTACTTAACAGATGGTGTGATGTAAAAGGCATAGTTTAGTTATTTTTTGATATCTGATTATATTTCCAAGCCTTGCAAGGTAGCATCAGAAACAAATGAACAAGGACCTTATTTGTGCACACTTTTTCTTGGGCTGTCTTAGATGATTTACCCATTCCATGGCCAAGCTCCATAGACTGCTCCTTGGTTTTCATTAACTACTTTGCATGTTCTCATTCACCTTTTAACTCACTAATGTTCAATTTAGAAGTAAACTACCTCCAGTGAAAAAAAATAACTGAAAACTGATTTTTCCTTACAGGCATTTCAGTGCTTGTTGAGTTGCTCTCTTCTGACTCAGGTAGCTGTGTCTTCTTTCTGCCACACCCACATTGGGATTGCTGGTATTCTGTCCACAAACATACAAGTTATCCTTGTCATACATAACACTTGACTCTCTCAGCTTATTCTTCATAACTCTAGATTTTTCTGCAGAGAGCACTGTGTGCTAGCCCTACCTTTTGGCAAAATGGTAGGAGCAATAGATAGAGATAGTAGGTAGGAACATTTAGACAGGAGCATCACGTAGAAACATTAGGTAGGAGTAATAGGTAAGAACATTAGGTAGGAGTAGTAGGTAAGAACACTAGGCAGGAGCTTTAGGCAGTAGGAGCCTCAGTAAACATTGCATTAGAGTTGCCCTTTTCCAGTGGCCTGTTAAGGGTGAGGCATAAAGGCTAAGAAGCAGCATTGGAGTTCACTAGTTATTGAAACTTTACTGCCATGGCCACCCTTTGAGGGAGTTTCAAATGGGAATAAGCATTGGAAATACATATAGAGAGATAGACATAGAATGTCCATATTATACATTATCTATCTATATCTCTAATGCCCATTTCCTCTGGGACCTCCCTGAAGGGTTTGACCTCAGCAAAAGAATCTCCATAGCTGATGAACACTAGTGGCACTGCTTAGCCTGTAGTGCCTTACCCTTAACAGGCCACTGCAGGGAGAAACTCTATAATGTAGTGTTTTCTTCATGACTACTTCTACCTAATGTTCCAACCTACTACTTCTACCCAATTTTCCCACCTAATGTTCCTGCTTACTATTTCTGTTTAATGTTACTACCTAATGCTCCTGTCTAATGTTCCTATCTACTTTTCTGTCTGTTGCTCCTATCATTTTTCCAAAAGGTAGGGTTAGTGCATAGCTCTTACCAAAGGAAAATCTAGTTGTGAAGAATGAGTTGTGTGAGGTAAGTGTTGCCAAGTGTTATGCGTGGCAAGGAGAGGCTGTATGTTTGTGGACAGAATGCCAGCAGTCCAAGTATGGGTGAGGCAGAAAAAAAAGACAGTTATCTGGGTCAGAGAAGTGCATCTTGACAGCCGTCATTAACCTCCTGATACCTTGCCAGGTAGTACCAGTAATATACCTCCCTGGATGGCTGACTACCAACTACTATGAACCATATTATATGATATACAATATTATACATCTTTTCTTTTCTGTCATAATTGATTGCCATTTTCTATTTTAGTGAGTTAGCGTCAGGAACAGACAAAGAAAGGCTGCGTCTGCTCATGTCTACTCTCTAGCTGTCATGTGTAATGTACCAAAACCACAGCTCCCTATCCACAACTAGACCTCATAGACCTTTCCATGGTTTACTCTGGATGCTTCACATGCCCTTGTTCAGTCCATTGACAGCATATCAACCTCTATGTACCTTCATTGTATACTTATTGTACAATATTGAAGAAAATACCGAAAAGGTAATTGATGTCCTGTACCTCCTTATGACTGGCTAGAGGTATGATGAAATATTATGATGGCAAGGCTAGCAAGCACTTCTGCTTGATTTTTGTGTTGAATATTGTTTTTTTAAGTGCTGCTCCTCTTATCATCACTTGTTTTGCTTGTTTGTTGCTGCTGTTTTTCTTGTCCACTCCTCCTGTTGGCTATCTCAAGCAGATTATCCTTACACTTTTCTCTGACTCATATTTACATGATGAACCTGCCTTAGGTAGAAGTAGTAGGTAGGAATATTAGGCAGGAGCATTAGGCAAGAGTAATAGGTTGGGTAGGAACTTTAAGTGGTAGCCTCTTTAAACGTTGCAAGAGTTGCCCTCTGCCAGTGGCCTGTTAAGGATGGGGCACTACACCTGCTGAAGAAATTTTCATGCTGGTTTGGCTGTCATGGATGAAACAGATGAAAGATTTAAAGAACTGAGGGTAGTTTCTTTTGGTTTTACATAAGTGGAACAGTACAGGTAGGGAAGCACAAGAAGGTAGGCTTAGAAACATAGAAAAACAATGAAGATAAAGAAATATGTATATAGAAGCATGTGAAGAACAGTGATTCTTGAAAAGGAATTGCAGATTATCATGTGCCCTTATTTTTTTTTCTAGATACCCATGGTTCCCTTTCTGTTCTAACAAAATGTGCTTTGGGGTTGTAGATTGGAGATTTATAGTGGAGACCATTGCTGAAATGAAAGAATAAAGGGAGATTGGGAGCTCTTGTAGAAGTAAGTACTTAGGAAGTATGTCATGACTTGGTTTGAGAAAAAGATTGTGTGGGCTCTCTTGTATGATGAGAAACTACTGTAAAGGGTAGATTGAGAAGTAGGGAGGATGGACACCCTGGAGATCATTTGTAGAAAATGAAATATAAGATTGAATGGTATTTTCATCTGTCACTTTTCAGGAAGATTTGTACCAAAAATTGAGCTAGGCTAAATCCTTAGATCTTTGAGAATGGTTATAGGTTTTTTTTATCTAAGTTAGTAAACATTAGCATGTATATGTGAGCTGCCATTAATCAGACAGTTAGCAAAATTATCGAAAAATGCCAGTGAAAATACTCCGCATATATATCTTTAGTACTTTTAATTCAGTAATGTTATGCACTAGGCTTTTATTGCCATTTTTGAGTCAGGGTATATACTGAAAAATTTATGAATTTTTCCTCATTATTGTCTCATTACTTTCAACCTCCTATTATCAAAGTAACATCAAAGATGCATTTTGTTAGTAGTGGCAAAGCTCAAACTGCACATTGCAGTTGTTAAAGTAGGTAGTCCCAGCTGTTCCATATGTAGTGTAGTTGCCAAATGTATTTAAACTTTTTGGTTAAGAAAGCCAACTTTTTAACAAGTCACTGATATTGTTTTTAATAAGGGTATGAATGCTTGAATAATGTATGCACGGTTTCCATATAATTCATCTTTTATACCATGTTGAAGACACTATTTTTCCTTTATCAAAGAATATCATTTAAGTTAATGGTTATTCAGGCAGCATTTCCAGGCTCAAAGGAATAGAAGGGAGTCTATCACAACAAAACAGTTAACGTTGAATTTTCAGTAATGACTTCACAACCCCTGTGATTTTTGGAGAATCATGTTGCTGTAAGTAATAGTCAGTCTGTTGATGCATCTTTGTCTATTATGGAATCACTTCTCTGGGACTGTCCTTTTGCTACTAATAGTTTGTTTATCGAGCCACATTCATTTTAGAATTCAGTATGTTATAATACTTCTGGTACAGCATTTAGAGACCCAGCGACTGTTACAAATTAGTATTCCCTACACTGGAATATTAGCAGAGTGCAAAATGTATCATTATGTATGTGTAATTACATTAGCTTTGCATATTTATATTTGATATGCAGTATTTAATATACCATGATCATTTAATAATCTTAAAAAGGAATTAATGTTGGACATGTGCTTAATGGACAGCTTTGAATTCTCAAGTTATCAGAAGTACCAAATGGATTAAAATCGATTCTGTAGTTGTCTAGAAATTAATATACAGCCTTCCTTCAGGTCAGATTTTCTTGGTTACTCATGCTTATATGTATGTTACATTCATGGGCAAACTTCAGAAAAATTCCTCTCAAGATTTAGCAACGTATGAATATCTTAGAATTATGAAATAATTTTTAGAAAAAACTAGAATGTCAGTAATGCACTTCTGTTAGTGATACCCATTTTCACTTCCGAGCAGACTTATGTAACTAATGAACTTCCCTAATTGAAGCTGAACAAATTAGCATGGCTAATGAGCTACCTCAAAAATATATGTTACCCATTTTCATGTATAAAAACACTGCTTGTTTGCAGTGCTACTTTACATTTCTTGAGTATTGTTCCTGGACCCATCTCATGAAGCTCCCTCATCAAAGCTGCATTTCAAGCTGGAGCAGGGAAATGACGAAATCCCTAAAAGTGAGAAGTTTCTCCATTTTTTTTTGTGCTCACTTTTTTCCATTGATAATGATAATACTTAACCAAAGGTGACTATAATGAAAGTTGCATTATATAGTAAAATAAAATGGTGGAAAAAATAAGTTTATTGCATTAAAGCTGAGAAACTATATTTACATTTCTATAAAGACGTGCGATCTTGCCTGAGAATCAGTTAACACTTCAAATGTAATATCACAGAATATTTGTAATACCTGCATGGAAGACCTACTAAAACATAATATATATTTAAAATATATTCATGCCTGACTGACAGTTGAAAAAACTTTATATTTATACAGTATTAATAAGTAAACTGACTAGCTTTAAACATTCTTCAAAGTATTATTGTGGAAAAGGTAAAGGTATTACCTTTTAATCCTACTGATCCATTTTTGGGTACATCACACTGTAGCATCATTGGGTGGTCTAACACATTTAGAAACCACTGGAGGCCCTCACAATGTTATGTTTCCAGTTTTGTTTAAATGGTAAATTTTCCTTTCCTTTCTACTTTTTAAGTTATCCCTTTTGAGTTCAGAAGTTGGCAACTGCTTAAACATGATACTTAAACCACAATGAGGAATTCTGTGTTTGTTACCATACTCTGAATGCAGTGCCATAAATGCCCTCTATGCACTAAAGGTATGTTCAATGATACATATATATAAGGAATAGGAAAAATATCACATTTTCTTCTTATGTCATAAAGTTCAGTATATTGTTAATCCCATCCTGTACTCATGGTAATCACAACCAGTTTTTATAAAGTGTATTAACTAGCTGACTATTACTTGTTAGATTGGCTTCATTATAATGTGAAGTATGGAATTAAAATGTTGAAATTCAAGAAATTTTCTGCAGATACTTATTATTCCCCTAAAGCAGATTATGAATACTCAGACTAAGATTCAGTGTATGATGAGCTCATTGCTTTGAATACAAATATATCCAATTGTAAAATTCTGTGGTAATAAGTTTTACTTGAATTTTTTTTTAAATGGGAGCTGGGGTGGAAATTCTACAATCCTGTATTACATATTCTGCCTTACTTGGATACATTAGCAGGGTGTATGTTGAGCTCATTGCTTTGAATACAAATATATCCAATTGTAAAATTCTATGGTAATAAGATTTACTTAATTTTTTTTTTAAATGGGAGCTGGGGCTGGAAATTCTACTCTCCTGTATTACATATTCTGCCTTACTTGGATACATTAACAGGGTGTTTGTACAAAAATTCTTTGATTTACTTCATAAATTCATTGAAATGTAAAAATAACATGGCACAGATGTGGTCCCAATCTACAGTCAATTCAGCTAAAGAAATTAATTCTAGAGGAAAAATTCTAAAGGCACTTGAAAACAAGGTAATCTGCACACGGCAAAACTTAAACTGAATTAGAATTATAAGAATGAATCACGTACAAATGAGTTTTCAGAATTTAAAGTGAAAAATCTTACTTTTGAGAATATGAAGCTTCGAGTCAGACCTTAGCATGAATAACACTTTCCTTGACCTATACAGAAGTGTGCATTTATATCATGATAACAAGCTGCAGAGGTTCTTCCCTAGTTCTGGAGCCCCACTGTGCAAAGAACAGTTGCTACAATTAAACAATTATCACAAAAAAGAAAAATCCCACAATTTTGAATTTGGGGCAAGGATTGAGAGAAGAAAGTGTGGGGGAGAGAATGAGAGATTTAACTTAGGAGTCTAATCATTCAGAGGATTGTAAATGTCGTAAATTTAAGAAATCTTAGATAAATTCTTTAGAACATAACCATATTTTCTCATAATTTACTTTTTGTTAATTTGATGTGATAAAGGCCCCCTTAAGTTGAAGATTTTGCCATTTCTACTGTACCTGAGAGTTGACATATTCTTGATTCCTCTTTTCTGTGGATATTAGCAAGGTGTTTTCTCAACTTCTTTGCTGAACTGAGCACAATACTACATTTAGGACATGCATACTCCTTATGTCCTTGATGCGTGAGAGAGTGAGAAGCTAAGCGATAGGCATGAGAAAAACTTCGGTTGCAAATGCCACATTTGTGAGGCTTTGGATCACTGTGGCGACGATAATGAGTTTCTAGTCTTTTTTTTGAGGCAAACCTCACTCCACAGATATCACACTGTGGACGGGAAGCTGAATGTGTTTTCTTATGAGCAGCCAAACCACTTCGCCAAACAAAAGATTCATTACACACTGAACAAACATGTTTCCGGATATTAGAATGAACCTTCATGTGATGACTCAGAAGGCTGCGGAAGTGATATCCTTTATGGCAATGTGGGCATGGAAATCTATGAGATTTATAGTGGTGAGAAGCTTTATGCACTGCCAATGACTTATGCCTTTCAAAAGTTTTCCCACAATCAGAGCAAGTGAATACACCTGTTAGATGAAGTTTTAAGTGCTGCTGCAGAACTAACTTTGTTTTAAATGCTTTGGAACACATGGAACATTCATATGGCCTGACATTTGTGTGCATGCTTTTATGTCGCATTAGGCCAGATTGTGTCCTAAAAGATGTATCACAAATGTTGCATATGTAAGGCATCTCTCCAGTGTGGATACGCAGATGTACTACAAGAACACTGCGATTGGTGAAACTCTTTGAACAATAGGGGCAAGCATGAGGCTGGATGTTATGGTGACTGTTCAGGTGAGATTTGAGACTGCTACAACCTTTCAGCATCTTACCACATACCTGTTAATAAAGGAAGTAAATAAGAATTCAAACACTTAAATAAAGTAGACCATCTGGTCTACTTTAATTATTAATTTTTGAACCCTTATCACATATTAATAAACTTAAAAGAACCAAATGTACTGTTTTAATGCTAAAACCTGCTGTCGCCTGGTAGTTCAAAATGTGGTAACTTGGAGTAACTGCATTATACGAGAGCAAAATTCCAAAATTTCATTTTTTGAAAAAAATTTAAGCACTGATTTAAACCTGAAGAAAAGATGTGCTCTCTCTTAAACCTTCTGTTCAAAAATAAGTACTAGATTAGTCTAGTAAGATAAATTTCATTTTAAGCAAAGATTTCACCCAGGAAGGAAACTTTTATACACAGTGGAAATTAAATCATTAAATATATGTAAACAACATTTAGAGACACACACCAAAGGTGTATATGGTGCATGAAAATGACAAAAGAGGAAAAATACATTTCAGATACAAGAAAGGTTTCACCTGACACAGCATTTCCCTGATTTTCTTCCTTTTTGACTTCGAACCAGTAGTTATATCTCCCTGCTGCTGACTATCACTAATAGCAACAACAGAAACCTCTCTTGCATTTTCTTCCTTTTGTTGCTGTAGCTCACTCTCAGGGTTACTTGTTATTGACGATAACAGAATTTCTTCTGCAATTGGTTCATCCTCCTCAATCCAAAACTTTTCTTTCAGCATCATGTTCCTGCTGGAATGCAAGTCTGCAATATGGAAAATAAAGACTGTTTTACCAGCATACCAAAGTAATTCAAACCTACATGCACTTAATTACACCAACACTTGACTAGACTTTGAGAAATCTATAAATATGAAGGAATTTAATTAATTCATGAATGCATTTATTTGCAACATATCAATATGAATCACAATTATTCAATACTAACTTGGATGACTGAGGAAATCTCTAGCAAGCTCTTTCCTCTTCATATAAACACGGTTCTGTTCCTGCTGGGGAATGAACCACAGTCTCTCAACTCGTTCTATCAGACTGTGAACCTTCAAATTCTCATTGTTGTGGATCCCAACTCCTCTAGCAGAAGTCCGACAAGCAGGCACAGTTAAGTCTGTCCCATCATGATAATGTTTATAATGAACTTGCCCATCGACAGATTTACAGGTTCTGTTATAGGGCCCTTGAAGTCCCTCTTGGTCATCACTGCTACACTGAGCATCTTGAGATGAGAGGTAACTGCCATTTGAGAATGATAAAGACGAACCAGAGGTGTGGCTACTGCTATGGATTTGGCTGGTGCTACAGTTTTGCGTGCTGCAATGTTGTGTGTCTGACTGAATGTCAACTGGAAGAGGTGCAGCAGGTGGAGGAACCATTGGTGGAATGTTTGGAATAAAAATAGGGGAAAACTCCTCCTTATAAGATCCTTTATTCATATCGGGTGTCTCTGCATACTTAGCATGACAAGCTTTAGGGGTAATTTTTGGATTGAAGTTGTATCTTGGAGGTGGAGGTGGTGGACACAAAGCAGTGGATGAAGGATATGCAGGAGGTGATCTGACATTTTTCCTGGGATCCAAGTGTATATTTGAATCTTCTTGTCCTAGTCTTGAGCTATGACATGATAAAGAATAATTTGCTGGCGCTGTTTGATGGTGGGAGACTGACATATTGTGATGAGGATTTGAAAGGTGATGATCAGAAGTTAAATATGAGGCAGTGTTTTGCAAGTGAGCCTCATATGATGGAGGACTTAGAGATCTTTCTAAAGACATGAAAGAGGAACCTACTTCGCCTGTAGAATATGATGGTGCTAATACCATTCCTTTACTAGTACTGTAATAATGAGAATCATGAGTATTATTTGTCTGCTGTGAACTGTAAATACTAAAGTATGAGATACTAGCAGAATTGGCAAAATACTGAGAGGATGATGGAGTTTGTTCGGGGTCTGAGTATGGTGGGATGCTGGGTGACTTTGAGTCATCCTTAATCACACTAGTGGTGGGTGATACTTCAACTGGGATCGGTGTTGTTTTGGGGGAATGAGAGTAAGAATCTGTCTGTGGGTGTTGACAAAATGATGGAATATGTTCACCAGAAAAAGACAGAGCATGGGGAGAGTGTGAAGCATTATCATTTATACAGTCATTTACACAACGCTGAGTTGGTACAGAATATGCAAATGATTGAGGTGACTGACTGTAAGTTGAAGGATGCTTTGACTGGATATGGGAATTTGAATGCCGAGACTGATTATATGAGGTTGGCTGTGGTGAATGACTATAAAATGCTGGTTGAGGAGACTGAGTGTATGAAGGTGAGTGATGGGAATTTATATATGAGGTTGGTTGTGGAGACTGAGTGTACATAAGTGGCTGATGGGGATCTGTGTAGGAAGCTGGCTGGGGAGACTCAGTATATAAGGCTGACTGAGGGGACTGTGTATGTGAAGTTGGATAAGAGGACTGTGTATATGAGGGTGGTTGACGAGACTGTGAATATGAAGCTGGGTGAGGAGACTGTACATAGGAAGCTGGGTGAGGGGACTGTGTATAAGAAGTTGCCTGAGGAGACTGTGCATATGAGGCTGGTTGAGGGGACTGTGCATATGAGGCTGGTTGAGGGGACTGTGCATATGAGGGTGGCTGAAGGGACTGAGTGTACAATGCTGGGCGTGAAGAGTGCATATATGATGATGTATGTGAGGAATGGCAATGCAATGTTGAAAGTGAGGAATGACAATTCAAGGTTGGCTGTGGAGATCGAGTACGAAATGCTGTGTGCAAAGGTGGGATACTCGGGGTTGGCTGAGAGTTCTGGGTAAGGGAAGAAGACCGAGCAGATGTAGCATAAGGTGATGGCTTTGACTGATATGAATATGACATGTGATGAGAAGACTGGCTACTACAGGTGACAGCAAGTGTATCTGAAACTGCTTGTGCAAGGGATGATGACAAAGACTGTTGAGCATGGGCAAAAGTTGATATATTTGAACAAGGTGAAGCATAATATGTGTAACAAACAGATGAAGGTGAATGCATATGGTCTTTGGATGGAGAGGAGGAGTCTTGAAGAGGACTAGATGAAGTACCAACAGGAGAATGAAGAGATGAAGATGAATATGTAGATGAATAACTGGGTGCCTTAATGGATGATTGGGTTGAATACACATCTTGCTCTAAGGAGGAAGAATTCAATTCAGGATGAGATGAAGGTGTGACATTGGAAGAGGGATCTTTAGCAGTGGAACATGATTTTAGGAGTGATGATAATACATTCTGAGCTTTGTCAGAAGTGTGAGAATATGTAGGAGGGGTTGGAGAGGAGTGTGAAGTCACAGTTACCATATCTGAATGAAAACTTTGGGGGATTTCAATTAATTTTGATGTCGTTTCTGAAGAAGAATATGAAGGATAGACTCTTGCTGAGGCACTTGGAAATGGTTGGGACGATGTATGAGATGAAGAGACTTGTGTTTCATCTGTATCATCACCAGAGCATGATAATGCATTAGTCAAAAAATTTTCAGATGAAATTACATTAACAGGTACATCAGTGTGACACTCAGGAGGAGTCAACTGTTTTCTTAGTCTTCGTTCACAGAGCTTTTTAGTAATCTGAGACTTCAAGTCAGTTGTCTTAGGGTACAAAGTCTCTTTTACACTTTTATCGGTTTCCTGACTACCTATCATCTGTAACTGCTGTGAACTTAAGCGTGCATTTGTATGCTGAGGGTATGGTGGAGGTGGGTGGTATGGAACATCTTGCTGGTGAGACAACTGACCACCTGGATGTAAAGAAATACATTTGGAAGGCACTGGCAACTGATCTTGAGAAGATATCAATGACATATGTTCATCAGGCACTGTGGTATAATCATCACTATGCTTATATTTTGCTTTATCATCTATCTGATTTTTCATCATTGTAACGAGGTTCTTAGATACAATGGGAGTGGTCACTTTTGATACATTTTTCTTGCTTCTTTTAAGTTTACTGTCTCCTTGGTCATCCTCTGAAACACTCATGGCTTTACTCATTCCTTTTACATCACATGATTCCCCATGTTCTTGTCCTTGGCCATGAAACAATTTCTTATTGTTTTCCTTTGTATTTACATTTTTCTTTTTGCTCCTACATTTAAACTTCTTTTTATTGCAATGACTTTTGACATTATCAATCACAGGAGAGCTTTTTGATGTTAATATCAGTGATGAAACTATAGATGGCTTTTGTGCTGGTGTTATAGCAGGTAATAGTATTAATGTTTGTGCATCTCCTTGTGGAATTTTTGGTAAAATTGATTTCAAAGCTGATTCAGGATAACCTAACGGCTTTAAATCTAAGTTACACTTAGCATCATGATGCACATTCTGTTGTATCTTTGACTCTTTAGATTTACAGGTCTGGGAATACGATGTTTTCCCCTTGCATGGCTTCACTGGCAACTTCTGATTTTCGTAGTCCTTGAATAAGAAAAATATACATGTATTTTATCAGACAAATTAGATAAGTAAGTTGTAAATAATTCAAATGCAAAGACTGAAAAACTATTAAACAGAAAATTCTTTGAGAATTAATTATAGAAACTCTGACTGCATAAGAAATGAAAAAATTAATTCAAGCAGCAGGTCTTACATGCTTAATGCATCTGTTATGTGTTACTGCTACCAGAGTATAAAATATATCAAAAAGAATTTTCAACAAAGAACAGAACATACCAATATTGAATGCAATGCCTAACTGAGAGGAGCACACACATAAAATATAACGTCTAATATAATTTGATTTCTAACCAAGAACACAGCACACATGAACTGTTGAAGAAGTACTCTATTTTGTTGCAAAATGAAAATAAAATCCCTACTGTGGGTATTGTACTATTTCTCTCACCACATTTTCACTACAGTCCTATTCAATGCACTGCCACAACTGATCAATCACACCACAGTTCTATGCAGTCCAGATTACCTCTATGTTTCTCATTTTATTAATAACACAGCGTATGTGCTATGTTTTTTCTGCTTCAATCTAACTTTCTTCTTCCATCTAAAAATTACCATAATCTGCATTTTCTCACTAAATGTCTATTCAAAATGCTGATACTCAAGCTAATCTCTTTTTCTATCTAAAAATTACCATAATTTGCATTTTCTCACTAAATATCTACTTAAAATGCTGATGCTCAAGCTAATCTCACTTTTGGGAAGTGATAAGTCAGTCACATATGCCTGGCCTTACTATATATATGCTGGAATTCGTATATGTATCAAGATCTTAGCACTTTTCTACAGAATCCTGTCTTTACATCCTTTTACACATGATTTCATTAATATATCTTCCCACCATCAATCTAGTCCTCTACTCCAGTATTTATATGTACACTTAACTCACCAAAGTACATATACAGGAATTTTTCTTTATCATTCTACCCAAAAAGTCGTAAAGAACCTCAGTATTCTAACTTTCTATTTCAACCCCCATTCTTTTCACATTACCATACCTCCCACTGACTTTCTTACTCTTCTTCACCATTTTGTGAATTTCATACTAACTTTTTCAAAATTATGTATTAACATCTTACTTTTTCTTTCAAACTATTCGCCATTTCCCGCGTTAGCGAGGTAGCGTACATCTTACACTATGTTAAATATTCCATGGAAATAAAACTATGTTTTACGGGCATATTTTGGTGTACACCCTATTTTTATCACACCTCACCTCACTTAATGGTTAACAAATCAACCATTATCCTTCTCAAGGCTTCAACAAAGTGATTAACCTTTAAAAGTATTCTCTAATATTCTAGCTTCCAAACAATTCTCTGCGCAAAAGATGCTTGTAGCATGAGAAAGGTGGGAGGTTGGCAGATTAGAAAGGGTAGTGAGTGGTGGGATGTAGAAGTAAGATTGTTAGTGAAAGAGAAGAGAGAGGCATTTGGGCAACTTTTGAAGGGAAATAGTGCAAATGGCATCAAGTGATAGAAGAGTTAAAAGAAAGCATGAACTTAAATGTGGCACAGAAATAGGTTACATTTGATTTAACGGATTTTTGGCATTAATGTACACCCCTTCCCCCACATTAGTCCCTTAAAACAAGGGTTTACTGTATTTTCTTATTTATAATACTCTGTTGCCGTCTCCTGTGCCAGCGAGGTAGCACACAGAAACAGACGAAAGAATGGCCTAACCCACCCACATGCACGTGTATACATAAATGCCCACACACGCACATATACTACTGTATATGAATATATAAAAAAATTCAAACTAAAATATGAGATCCTTGGCTTATTCCAGCTTTAAGCCTTACAACTGTTACTGAATTCAGTGCTGGTTTTTCATTTACTACAATCTCAACACAATCACATTACATTTCTCTACATCCAAATTAATATTCCAAGCATCCACACTTACAAACTTTCCTTTGATTTACAATTCTTGGGTTTATTCATCTAAGACAAATTTATTAACATTGCAAAAGATTACTCCTCTACCAATATCACAGCATAAAATAAACAGTGAATAATTACTGTGACAATGCAAATGCAAAATCATGCCTGGCACCATCAGATGCCTCAGATCAGTGGTTCACTTTTAGTTTGTTTAAACAGAAGTTACATTTTATTAACAAAACTTTTACATTACTTCTAATGTCTTTCTACTACTACATTTGACCAAATGTATTTCTAAAACAAATATATCTATGTGAGAACATATACAAAGCACAGCTATCAGGAACTTACTAATCTTGGCATGCTTTTCTTTGGTACCAGTAAAGCGGGACATTGAGTACGAAGATTATTAGATGATCTCAGTTTTGAATTTGTCAGAGGAAATATGACAGGGGTGGGTTGTGGTACACTGTGAGTGGAAAGCGTAACTGTTGGGGTAGATGGCACAGTGACTGATGTGGCTGGAGAAATTCCCTGAACTCCAAAAGTAAAGGATGGAGCCAGTGGTGAGGCAAGAATAATGGTTGTCCCTGGAGAGGCCAACACACTGCGAATTTTTGGAATACCTAATCCTGCCACTGAAGTCTTAGGGAGAATCTGAAATAATAGCAATGGCAATTATTAACAGTGGTAAATGTGCTTGCTGATTTTTGAACAATGGACACAATCTAAAATATTGTAGAAATACAGTTTCCGCAAAAAGCCTTGTCCGCCTCCATATATTTTCAAAGGTTATACAAGGTTAAAGTTTATTGTGGGTACAAGGTTGAAACCATCATACATCTTGTTGCTGAGCCTAGTGTCGCCAGTGGTGTGAACACCAGCAACTTGCCTCAATGTGCCTCAAGCTATTGTGAATGGAACGACCTTCTTTCTTTATTCTTCCAGAATACCACTTCATTTTGGGAATTTTACTTCTGGGAACTGAATTTCTTCCACTTGTGCTTCAAGATAGTTGGCTTTTACCAAATTACTTTAACATATTCATATTACATTTCCTTTTCTTATATACTTTTTCATTTCCTTCATCACGGATGTAATTCTGTTCTTGCTTCTGCAATTTATGATACTTCTTCCAAATATAGTAATATTCCTTAGCTCCCAATGCTTCCAACACACTTAATCCTATAACTACACATTCAATCTAATTTGCATTATCTGTTTCCAGAAGTCACTTCATCAACTACAAAAGGTCTTTTGTTATATGCTATTTGTGGTATAACAATTAAAGAAAGAAGACCAAACTTAAGAAATGGCATAAGAATTCCAGTGTGAATATTTGTCTTACCGGTTTCATTTTCTTGTAATCGATGTGTCACTCAGAGATATGTGGTCAGGTTTGCTGAAAAAAGAGAATAAATAGTGATACATTCTGTACATACATATATTCTCAGATAAGCATACAAAAGCAACCTGGCTATGCTATTCAAAACTACCTAAAACAATGTTTTGCTAACTCCATATTCCTAATATTATCATTCTTTAATATCTTCATATTACTAGATTAATCATAAATAAAGAAAAATCTTGGTAAGTTAAACACATTATGTTTAAAAACCTTATGACATTTATGCTGCTCCTTTAATCTAATACACTGAGCCATCAAAAGTAATAAATGTAAGAATACAAATACATAAAAACCTTCTAATCATTACCAAATGCAGCAAAACTATGGCTAATATTCAATTCCTATTATAGAAAAATAATTCATAAATAATGAAGTTAACAGTATCCATCCACAAACTATGGGGCACTGTTTTGTCAATGAATGACGATAACTTCTATGGATAATGATTCTAACGCACACGAAACATGAACACAGAATGTGTCTGAGGGATAATACAAAAACTTGGACTTACATCCAAGAGAGAGATCTTACTCATTTCTAAGAATCAACTGTACACCCATACCCTCCTAAATATGATAATATAATTTTCCATTGTTTCCCATACCCTCCTAAATATGATAATATAATTTTCCATTGTTTAAACTTATTTCCTGAACAGAGGCTGGATTTGGTTTTACCTAGTTTCAATGTAGATCTCATATTTCCTTGCTTCCAATATGCAGGCAACCAAAAAGTATCATTGCACTTATTATAATTCATATTCACACAGGCTGAAGAGTTTTAATGTATGTATTCTCCAGAATCTCATAATACAACAGTATACCTAATTTTTTGGCAATGGCAATACCAAGACAAATAAGCTAGTGCACAAAGTCAAAGAGGTGAAGGAACTTCCCTTATTGGAGTTATCTGATACTTCTATAATCATACCATCAGCTATCTACTACATGGTTATATTAAAAAATGAATATTCAGAAAATCTGATAGGTTTAAATCTTTACTTATGAAAACACAAAAGATTGTATGTATAATTCTGTCTCATCAGTATATCTAATTCTTACTGATACTGATGTTACAAAGATAGCTAGATCATTCTCATAATATGGTTGTATTATAATTATAACTGATGAAAGCAATACATATAGGGAATGAAAGCAATACATATAAGAATGGATTTTCTTCTTCCTTCCCCTACATGTTTAGTAAAAATGGTGCCTTTTAGGCCCATTCAGGTGGCTGAATAACACTAAGTTGTGGACACTCAAACAGCTTTTAAGCCCTGCAAAACTTAGATTCAGGAATAAATCATGGGAAAGACTGGTCTATGTTCCTACTTTACCTTTCTTTTTTATACATATTTGCCATATCCTGCATTAGCAAGGTAGCATTAAGAATAGAGGACTAGGCCTTAGAAGGAATATCCTCACTTGGCACCTTCTCTGTTCCTTTTTTGGAAAAGTAAAAAACTAGACGGGAGAATTTTCAACCCCCCCTTGCTCCCTCCCCTTTTTGCTGCCTTCTGCAACACGCCGTGCATATTAATATATGTATGATAGCAGCTGATATTTTGTAGCTTAATATAAGGTGTGAATAACAGACAATATAATTCTTGTGATAAGAGACTGTTAAACATCTGTGACCTATAATTTCCTCTGCCAACACATCTCCGTTATGTTGATATAAAATCAAAAGATAATCACTGATAAAATTAACAAGAAAAATTTCCTTAACATTATTTGCTACAGATTAAACAAGACAAATCATTATGAATAAGCCACCAGAAAAAGGAAATAAAGAAGGCTTCCAAGCCCTTATGGCCAGGTTACATGTGTATATAAAAGCTGGAGTTGTTTAGTAAAAAAAAAAATTCATGGAATGCCAATGTTGCTGAGAAATTTCATTTGCTTGCAACTTTTGCTACATCTATCTAACTTTTATACTTGCTTAGATATTGCCCTTAACAGTTTTCCGACAATTACTTGTTTATGGTTAATATTTTCATCTCTTATCCACTAACGTTTTAAAGGTTACTTTCTTATTGATATGCAATTTGTACGTCTTTTCCAGAGCATTATTTCAAAATGGGGAGAATTTCATATAGTTTAGGAAAGACTTGGAGGAAATGAAGAAACTTCAATAAACAAAACATGTTTCATTAACACTAGCATCACTCTTAAGTGTTTGTGACACGGACACCAAAAGCTCCAATGTCAAGTCCTGTACACCTTGGCTCCATAGATCTTTGCACTGTCCAACAGGGTTGCAGACAACAAGCTTATTCAGATTTTGCATCATCAACCCTAAGATATTATGAATGGGACTGAGATCTGGGAATTTCAGAAGAATATGGCAGTGGTGCTATTTCTGAATAATACCGAAATGAGCTTTTCATCACACTAAATGTATGGATGGGGCTGTTGTCCTGGACCAGGCAAAAAGGGATTGGGCCTCTAATAAAAGTTTTCCTTTTCCAAACATCCCTGCACTTTTATTCAATTTAATTTTCACGTCTGATTGGTAATTAAGACACACGTTCTTGATTCGAAAAATGGTCAAACAATTAACAAAAACTTAAACCACAGCTAACGCATACGAAAGGTTTTGTGAAATAGGAGAACAGTGGCAAAGTAGTCTGGTATCAGAGTTCCATTTTCCTGATGGATATGGATGTTAACAGCCTCATAAAATGCTCAGTGATATACACAAACACATTTGATTTACTTCAAAAGAAAACAGGTTACATCAATAGATAAAAGGAAGAAAACATAACAATAATTTAGAAAAACACTTGTAAACTATCAAAGACAAATAAAATATTACATTCATGTAAGAAAATAACTTAAGAAGCATTTGTTACATACATATATAAACAGCACTGTTCTCACACTGTCCATATGTTGTGGCTTCGGTGCAAACGACAAAAAAGGCGATCAAGTAAGATGAAAAAACAAACTATGTATTGTACGAACACTCATATGACAAAACAGTAGTTTTGTATAAGAACATATCTAAACTTTGATTTTGCACATAAACCTTTCTTAAACATTTTATTCCAAAGTATCCTTCTCCATCTTTACCCTCCTTATAGCTGCTAAATGAATTATGAAAGATAGGTTACTAATCTTCTACAGGTATTTCTCTAATAACATACATGTAAAGCATCATTTCCAAAAGCTAGTTCTGATGCACATGCAAAAAAAACTTTTATCCAGAACAAGGTGGCCAAATACTATGACACTCATAAACGACAACTAAATGGCAAAACAACCGATATGATTTGATGAATTTTGATAAGAGCAAATATCTATCTGCAGTCAGTAATCCAGTAATATTACACTAGAAAATCAAACATTATCAATATAATATCTTACCAACTGATAATGACTGTCGGCAAAACAACCAATAATACTAAACTTGTATAAATGAGTTTGCTGCACTAAACCACAACTATACCTATCAATTTTCAAAACCCGTTCACCTGCTTCACAATAGTTAGAAATATCAGATGTTTCTCGGATACATTGTTACTGCATAATACCTAGTAAATGAAGAATTAGTTATCAAACTTCATCTGTCATTACTTACTGAAAACAACATGCTCTAAGGCTGTGAAGTCTTATTTCTTGATTCCTCTCTATTTTTCGCACTTTACATAGACTGGCTGGCCAATGTTTTCAGAGTGATGTAAACAAAGTGCGTTTGATATTAAACATCCTTATAAATACCCTCATATCCTGTATATATCTATGTATATAGCTTTAACAGCCATTAAAACAAATGATGAATTATGAAAGTAGCACTTAACTAGAAATTTATATTAGATTTATTTTGTTTTATATGAAACTCCAATGCTACGCGTAATTTTTATATGATATGTATTGAAATTTTGCTATTATTTTGGGACTTATGATGGATAAATGAATAACATTTGGGCATATATAAGAAGTATTTATAAAGTATAGTAAATTTTACTAAATATCCTAATATTTCACTTAAAACCTAAGAAAATGATATTTAAGAAAGGTGAGAAAACACTTTGCATGACCTCTGAAGGAAGAGGTCATTGCTAGACGCAACATATTGAAACCTCAGTAAGAAAATTCAAGGGATTTTTACCATTTTATATTTCATTATATACAATGAATGCACTCATATTTGGGAGTTCATCACAAAATTGAAATATATACCATTAACTAAAGCGACGTAAATAAGAGACTCCAGTTGGTTTACATACACAATTTTGAGTATTACAACGTACGTATTTTTCGTATGGAATTGAATTTCGTTAATTTGAACATATTTATGTTTCATTCCTTTATCCAATTTTTTCTTGATTTTAACAAGTGCACGAATTACACGTAGAAGGCAACTAAAAGGGAAGGGAGGGGGGGGGGGGCTGGAAATCCTCCCCTCTCGTTTTTTTTTATTTATTTATTTATTTATATCCATAAGAAGGAATAAAGAAGGGGCCAGGTGAGGATATTCCCTCAAAGGCCCAGTCCTTAACGCTACCTCGCTAACGCGGGAAATGGCGATTAGTGTAACAAAAAAAGAAAAAAAAAAGAAAATATATATATATATATATATATATATATATATATATATATATATATATATATATATATATATATATATAATGTAAGTGTGTGTATGTGGTAACTGAATAACTCAATTTCATCTATGATATGTTTCTTTGGGAGAAAACATAACTTCAGAGTTAACTTGGGCTGGCTGAGGTGATATCTTTGAAAAAATGTTATTTGTATTGGAAGCCGTCAACAGCTGTATTATAAGAACAAGTTAAGCTAGAGAGTTCTAGCGCAGTAGCACAACCTAACCCTAGCTGTAATTTAGAAGCATAGCTTGAGCCTTGTGTTTGCACATACCTAGAGCATAGCATTGCCTTAGTCCAGCTTCATAGCTTGAGCAGTGCTTTAGCTCAGTAACATAGCATCCCTAATTGTAGCTGGAATTAATTTTTTGGGAAGAACTGTTTGTTTTCTGTACATACACCTTATTTTTATTAATTTCTAGTGTATTATATATCTTCATATAATACATTTCCTTTGCCTTTTTTTAATTCAAGGACTAACCCTTATTAGTAATCAGTCTTTGACCAGAGCTTTTGGCACAAAAAAGCTTTTTATTTCTATAGCATAATAACCTTATTAGATTAGCAGCTTTTCACAGTGGCCAAAGTAATCTTGAAAAGTATAGTAACCTAATTAGATTAACATTTATCATGACCAAATTGTTTAGCTTTGGGTTATCATTATCAACATCTGCATAATGTTACAAATGTTCTTTGTTATTTACCATACTTTCCACATGCCATCTCTTTGTTTTGACTTTTCCTCTAGATGGATTGTCTCGGAAATTATTTACTTTCCTGGAGAGACGTTTTTTGTGATTGTGCTGACTTACTAGAAGAAAAGTTGTTCACTCATAGCAGAGCTCTTACCTCTAACTTTGTTCTGTTTATAATGTGTTGGGACAGTAACTCAACCCGTAAGGAAGATGAAGTAAGCTGCTACCTCTTTAAGGCAGTAAATGTTTCGACTTGAGAATCAAGATAATCTACCTCATTTTTGATGAAATCTTAGTGGCTGGTTGTTCAGAAGACTACTTAGTTGAATGGGTATTCATGTTATGTATCCCATACCTTAGAAACTGATTTTATCTATTCGCCAATTCAATCAATACATGATTTACCTTAATGACTTCAACTACACAGGCTTTTTTGATTAAGGATGAAATTACCATGCTTATTTACTTAAAAGAAATTTCAGTTTGCCTCAAGAACTAGCAGGCCAGCATACCAAATTTTTCTTCCTTTTAGTACAGACACCATACAGCTGAATTGTATTAATGTGAGGAGGTGTACACTGATTTTAATATTGGAAATGTGTGATTTTTTTTAATCTGACCGAAGTATGAATGGCATATTATATACAATTACTGGTTTTGGATTACTTTAGAACTTTATAGTGAGTGCATAATTATATTTGGAATGATAGATATCAGTACTTATATACATACTGTGAGAATGAAAACAAAATAGTGGGGTAGATATAGTGCATTTATACTTAATATATGTTTTTCAGGTACAGATGGTCTACAGAGTAAGAAGATTGTTACATAAAGGACTACCTGCATTGAACTCATTTAGAATATTTCAAAGCTTTGTGCCTAAGATGGCTAGGAGTAAGTTTGAATATGTGAAGTTCTTTGAAACAGAGGAGAAACTTGATCCCGTTCACTGGATTGTTATTTCCCTGAATTGTCAGAACCATGAAAAACTATCTCAAGCGCATGTCTTTGAAGAACCTAATGATCTTCGATTCCTCCAGCTCATGGAAGCTTCAGCAAAATCAATAATGGAGGATTTCAAGGAGCTGGTGATGGGGTATGGTTTTGCAGGAGAGTTTAACTTTGTTTTTCCCAAGAATACAACATTGTACAGAAGAAGAGGTCCCAAACTTCTTACCAATTTGTGCAGTCTGATGGCATCATCATTTGTGCATAAGTGGCCATCTCATTTCAGAACTGTGGCTCTTTGTTGCCCACCAGTGATTGAAGGTGCAATACATTTATTCCCAAATGATCAAGTATTACGAGACTTTATGACGCAACGTCAACGTGCATGTCATTATCGTAATCTCTATAATACTGTGTACTGGGCATTAATACTAAAAGGAGGACTCTTGTCAGAACATGCTACAGATATCTTAAAGGGAACTAGTGAAAGTGAACAAAATGAAATCCTCTTCTCAAAATGCAACATGAACTACAACAAAGAGAATGATATATTTAAAAAGGGCTCTGTTCTTTTGCGTACCACAGTACAAACTGAAGTAACTACCCCAGGTGGTTCAGTAACTTGGCGAAACCAAAGTTGCATAGTTAGTTTGTACACAGATTTTACCAAGAACAGTTTCTGGGAGAAAACATTTGTCCTTGAGCAGCCTACAAAAGTGAATGCAAAGACAGATTACTTAAAAGACTTCGAAAAGAAAAGCAGATTACTATTACATGCTTGGGTAGTTGTAAGAATTGATGGAAAGTGTTTTCACAGATTTTCAGAAAAGCATAATTTTGCAAAGCCTAATGATGACAGATCAATTCAGTTAATGAATGAAGCAGCTCATAAAGTGATGCAAGAGTTTCCAGATATTGTCTTGTCATATGGTCAAAGTGATGAGTACTCCTTTGTTTTTGATAGATACTCAAAGATAATGGACCGAGAAGGCAACAAGATAATGACCAATATTGTAAGTTTGTTTGCTGCTATGTATGTATACAAGTGGCATAGTGTTTTTGGGAATGTTGCTTTACAGTACAGTCCTGCATTTGATGCCCGTGTGGTTTTGTATCCAAACAATGCATGTTTACGGGATTATTTGAGTTGGCGTCAAGCAGACTGCCATATTAATAATATGTACAATACCTGCTTTTGGAGGTTAATACAAAGTGGTAATTATTCCCCTAAAAAAGCAGAAGAGAGACTACAAGGAACATATTCTAAGGATAAAAAGTCCATTCTTTTGAATGAATTTGAGCTAGATTATGATCTGGAGGATGCTCTTTATCGGAAAGGAACTGTCATGTACAGAGATGTGGGTATTACATCAACACAGCTGACCTCTGATGAGGCAAGTCAACCTAATACAAATGTTCAAGGTAGCATATCTTTTAAAGCTGCTAATGCTGTGATAGGGAAAGGAAACCCTGTTATGTATTCAGGCACCATTGTTACAGAGCACATAGATGTGATTGGAGATCAGTTCTGGACACAGAGGCCATGGATTTTAGGTGTAGAGAGGTGTGCTACATTAAGTTATACTGATTTAGAATAATCTAGATATAAAAAAGGCATACATGACTAACTCTGAAACTAAAAGTAGTATGTATGTATGAAGTGTTAATTGTCTAAGGATTTTTTTCTACAAGGAATTATTTTTTTTTAGTAACAGTAATTGTATAACCAGCAAGTTTAAATAAAACTTCTAATATTAAATAACTTTATTACGACAATTTCGACAATCATATTATTCTCTTAATTTGAAAGCACAGAAATTTTATTGTAGCATAAACTTTATCTATTAACTATATGTTGTATTTGAGAGGGACTTAGAAGCTACTTGCATTAAAGGTAATTAGCAACATGATATAGAGTAACTGGTGAACTTGATGTGCATCTGAAGTGATGCACATTTGTTTCTGAGAATGGTGTAATATTTCTGTGGTATTCAGGATGAGAGAAATTTATTTAAACTTGTTTTTCCTCAGAAATAGTTTACTTTAAGCGTTGCTGTTATTCTGATATGTGCTTTTGCATAAGTTTGGAATTATGATATTGAAAAATGAGAAAAGTTGGGGGCACTAGTGAGAAATTGGAGACTGTTTAATGAAGGGCTCATAAGGTATATTAGGAAAAAAGTGTAGTAAAGTGTAGTTTTCAGAGATGTTAAGAGGCCAAACTATTTGGAAGTTTTCCCTGTGTTACTACACATAAAGCAGTTAAAGTATCCAAGAAGTCTGAATATTGTACAGTGTCACAAGAGAGTTAAGAACCATATTATGTACCCATTGTGACATGACTCGTGTCTATTTTCAAGTAAAATCTTTTCTTAGACACAAATTATCATTGAATTTGAGAGTAAATATGATTAAAAGTACTGTAAATCTATCAACTTTAGCTGGGGAGAAAGACTGTCATGTAGAATGTGAGTTTGAATGGAGAGGTTCCAGAGCAAGTGAAGTGTTTTAAATGTGGGAGTGGGCATGGCAGTATGCAGAAGGGACTTGAATGAGCCATAGGTTGGGTTGGGGAGCTAAGATCATGGTTTCATTGTGTGTGGAAAGAGTTCACTGCGTTCAAGGGCAACGATAGGTTTACTTGATGGTATAGTAGTTGCAGTGGTGGTGTATGGATGCAAAGTGTGGGTCCTAAATGAACTAGTGCCAAAGAACTTCCCACACCAAAGGAGTCCTTTATTTTTTCCCTGTTACAGGGAGTTGTGCAGTCTTGGAGCTGCAGGAGCTCCTGGAAAACCAAGCTCCTTTCAAGAAAGGGCTCCTGGAGCAATTTGAATTAATAGATAACCATGACTTTCGTTCCATATATCTCCATGACCCAAACATTCTGTCCCTGCGAATGAGTGTAATACAGCCTTGGGCTGTAGGAGCCCTTGGAAATGTGGTTTTTGGGCAACAAAGGACCTTCTCAAAAAGGGGTCATGGGGTAATTATGAATAAATGAAACATATCATTTGAGCTATAAATCTCTGCATGCATGTGGTTACACCAAAAGCCAAAATTTACTGTCACCAAAACTGAATCATTGCCAGTGGACAAAGACAGTTCCATTATTTCCTTTCTATTGATTGTGGCTACGTAACAACCACAAGCGCTCAACACCTATGCAAAGAAATGAAAAAAGAGAAAGATCCTTCCAGTACAATCCCACCTCAATATGTTCAGGACTTAGAGTTTTGCAAGAACACGAGACTCTTCCCAACCTAACCATATCATTGTTAACCAATAAACCCGAAGCAGAATTAAAAGGTGAACCTGCTTCCCATCATAATAACTACACACAAATACAACAGACATATACACACCGTAATGACCTAGCAAGCACTAAATAGTCATCCTCTTTACTAAGTTTTAAACAGCATCTCAATACACAGGCAACCATCCGAAACCACACTCCCCAGAAATATACGAGTTACACTTTTACGTCTGCAATCTGGACACCACTCATACCTTTAAGTTTAGAAACCGATTCATCATAAGATTCCTCGAGCTAAACATGCATCTTACATACAGAGAACAGAGAACACTTCCTCCAAAATTGTGATGGACTCATCATACCCCTCGACCTGTGGTTTCATCCAAAAGACTTTGCTGGCTATACTTACACTGCAGGAGTTCCATGAAAGGGTTTGCTGGGTTAGGAAGGTAAAGAATAGTTCACTTAATCCCACATTGTTACTGCTTCTACTGGTGTTAATTGTGAGTAAGCAGAATAAGAAGATAGAGCTGAATAACAATACCCGTCCTTAGTAAATTTCTCATTGAATTACAAATGCTAAGTTAACCATACAATACGTTCTTTAAAGAGTATAGAAGAAAACGAATATCCGAGGTTTAGTACAAACTAAACTAAAGATCCGGACTTTCCGTTTCTATTATTTCCTATAACGTTAGCGATGCTGATGGTATCTTCACCTATTTAATCTCTAATATTGGTGTGATTTGCTACTGTAAATATAATACATAAAAAATATAGTGTCTTCCCATCTTATGGCTCAGCAAACACTCTACAGATTAATCTTTAAACATTTTAATCGTATGACTGATTTCCTTCCAAATACTGCTGTTTTCCTCAAAAGTGTCTCTCTTTCTGCTGATTCTTATCAATGAATTACTGACGACAAATTAAAATTATCACTTTTATATATTTACTGAAACTTTAAATCGTTTCTCTGTATAAGCAGTTCACTTACTAAATTTTGATCGATGCACTGAAGAACATTGACAATATAACCTGCATCTTTCTACTTACATCTCAAATGAGCCTCAATAATTCTATAATCTTGAGGAATTGCAATTGTGGAAAAATATTTCTCAATGCGTTCACGCTACTCATTAAGATCCGCCAAGGTGGAATACTTTCTTCTTATCTGTTTAACGTTGATAGTGATGATTTTGATACCAATCTTGGAAGAGAGAATGTTGGTTTCTTTATGGATGATATTTACACTTAAGAGTTTAAGCTTTGCTGATGTTTTTGTAATACCTTTATATCAAAAACCAAATACGTTAGATATTTCAGCCTCTTGGGTAAGACGATACGATCCTTGAAACGACAGTACAACCAAGTGCAACAGCTGACCTTTGGGTATGATGATACGACCCAAAAGTCGTACTGTCGAGCTCACTGGTTGCATTTTCACGCTCAAGGAGCCAAAAAACAACTCATTGCTTAGTTCATATTGAAACACACACACACACACACACACACACACACACACAGTTCTGAGTAACGCGACAATAACGATCTCTTCAGCTCCCTCCCATACAGAAAGAATGGCAGGACTGGAGAATTACCCTCTATGTAAGAATTCTAAGGTCGAAAATTTCGTTCGTGAGGCGGGCCTCTAAGTTTTATGCTGCGTTTATGTAACAGACTTAAACAAGCAGTGTAAGAATTAGTGAAATATGCAAAGGCAATGACTAAACAGAACTGAAAGACATTTTGGACAGATAAGAGATGAGTGCCACAGCTGCTCATAACCTGGCAGTCAAAAAAATGGATCAATGTTGCGTTGTAGACAAAACTACCAGGTTTACCGGAAGGAGGGGATCGAAGGGAAGCTCTTTGCAATGGTTAGGTAGAAGGTGGGGCACCGGGCAGGTTTGAGGCAGCTGGAGGAAGTGGTGGAATGAGACGTGAGTTGTATACATACATCGTCCACCGTGACAAAGACAGTTATGAATATTCATGAGGGAATAAACTAGAATATGACTAATTTGACGATGGCGAGAAGGCTGCCAAAGCTAACGCTCGTAATGATGTAAGATCTCATAAGGAGATGTGGGGTTGCTTTGTGGTAAGGTACGCGAATAGCTATCCAAAGGCACATATCAGATGGTCAGAAAAAAAGATGAAAGGATGAGGTTAAAACATTACAAAAGGGAATAGAAAGAGTACAAAGCAGATGGACTGTCCAACTGCCAAGACGATGATAGCCTCGGTATATGTCAGTAATGTGTAGATAAACAATGTAGTGTCGAGGGTCAAGGACGAGGGCTGGAAGTAAGAATCTACTGAGTTGAGTGATGAAGTGAGTTAATATTCTTGCCGCTGTACTTGACTGAGACCTTTAAGTCAACCATAGTGCAAAAATATGGTTGAATTATGTGGAGTAACCAAATGACTTCGATAACAGGAGGTGAGCAGTAACAAGAGACATGACAAGCAAAGATGATGAGGATCTCAGTGAGAAAAGGTGAGGAGCATGTCATGTGGGAGTGATGGTGGAAGAATGAAGGTTTCGATACAGGCCACACAACAGCTTGAGAGTGGATGTAAACAGATGAGGCTGTTGATTTCGTCTGATTCTAGTGGGTATGTTTTACCACCCTGGAACAAAACTCCAGCCAAAATTTGTTTCAGAAATTCTGAACTCCCTGCCTATCATCAAATATGGCGTAAGGTACGAACCGGTGTCTCGAGAGCGTGCTATTCGATCGCCTTCTTCCTTGTTCTACTGATTTACTAACGAGACAATGTAATCCTTGTCATGGTGGCATTACGGATATGTTGAACAGCGGCCAGCTCGAACATATATTGTTAACATCCATTGCTATTCTAAGGACATGGGACATACGACACTGTTGTGTACATGGTTTCGACACTCCTTTCGAAAAGCATGGGTTCGATTTCCCAGCAGAGAACGTCTAGATTGGTGAACTGAAGTGTTTCACAATTTGAGCAACACTTACCTTGGATCTATTCCAAGTGCCGTACGTTAGGGCTGCCGACGGGGCTGTGAGTAATCAAGCACGCACACGCGGTTGTTTCCTTTTCTTTTGCCAATAAAACGATGTTTGTTTTGGGAAAATACACTGGACCAGCGATTTTCTCACTTCATTGACCTGTTGATTTATTTACTTTTTTCTCTCCTTGGTAACGCTGCTGGCAAAATATTCAGATTTCAGACTGGAAATTAATGCCAATGTTGATTATGAGACTACAAACGAGAAGCAATGAACCAATATGTAAATATATCTTCTAATTGGCTTAACGTGACAGTTTCATTCAAATCAGATACGAGGAACGATAAGTGCTTTAAGTTATGCAGATTATATGACCTTGAGTTAGACAAAAACCATCATGGCTGCGGTGACGTCAAGAAATAAATGTAATTATGTACAGGAAACGATATAATAAACACTAGTGAGTAATAGATACTGCCGTATATCATCGTTTGTATCGTCAGTAAGAGCAACAGAAGCAAGAACTTATATAGTAATAAAATGGGAAACTCCGGCGGCGTGGATCAACAAGCGAACAACGCGACAGGTGCGTCTGAGGGCGGGTGCGGGCCTAAAATCTTTCACTGTGACGCTTCCGCCCATAATTTTACCCCGAGCTCGTTGCATATCGTTCCTGCTGCTTCAATGGGGGTTTTGTGTGGACGAAGCTTTGTGGGAAGACCTAACGTACGATACAATGACGCAACAATGGCAGAATACACAATGAAAGTCTAGAATGTTAGACGAGAATGGTAGACGTAGTGATTCATTCAGTCGCCCGCCCCAGCCATGATGATGATCACTCATCCAAGTTCTTAATTTCCCTCATTTACACACCTATAAGTACACACAAGGTAACTAGGAGGTATTTCAGATTTTGAAAAACAGTATTGACTAATTCCTTACGATACGAGTTCAGGAAGTAATTTGTATAGTTAATAAAATACATCTAATAAGTATATTTACTTTCGCCGTTAAGTCCAATCATGACAGGAGGATGGGTTGTGGAGTGACCGCTTGACCGCCAACTCTCCGTGGTTGACCGCTCACCCCAGCATGGCTGACCATGACAACACCCCCGAGATGAACAGGAAATAACTAATGGAAGGTTATATATTAGCTCAAAAAGCCATGTACCGTGGGAACCTGATCAAGTGGCATTTTGTGATGATGAAACGATATGTATGGCGTGTCGCCCTACCCCAGCGGTCGTGACGGGCTGACAGACACCCGGGAAAAACTCTCATTAAGTCATTGCATATTCACGAATATGTCGGCTTTTAAACATTATTTCTTGGGCTGGATTTGTATTCATTCAGCTTATTTTGATGCTTTATCATGAACACCAGTGGTGCAGGGTTTGCGTTCCTGCCCGTGATGAATTCACGGGCGGCCCAGAATCGAGTGCTTAGGTTCGAATCCTGCTTGCGGCAGTCGGTCCACAGTCAACCCAGCTATTCATCCACTCCAAGTGGTTAGTTGATAAAATGGTTACCTGACTAACAAAAAAAAATCCAGAAATTCTGCATTTACAATTAATTGATCTCTTAATCGCCAAAAATAATTAAACCTCAAACCTAATATAAGCATAATTCGGCGCATGGCAAAATACACCCTTTTCCCAAATTTCACGAACACAGGCTGGAGTTGGGCCACTTATAACTAACGGCTTAGATCATAAGTTTACCCCAAGCATTGTACATGGCTCGTGGAACGCTATGGGTGTGGTGTATTTCGCCTGGGTTGATCAAAACTGCGAGGAACAGCAGCCTAAAACACGATTTTCGGCTGCTGGAACTCTTCGGTCGGTGGTTGCCTGACCATCAGCTACCTACCAGAGAGAGAGAGAGAGAGAGAGAGAGAGAGAGAGAGAGAGAGAGAGAGAGACTTTCCCCAATTTCCCCAACAGTGACCCTACAATGCACTCTCCCCCGTCCGCCAGTGTTCGTGAGGTGGTCACCCAGCGTAAATAAAAGTCATACACAAAAACACTGGGTGGGAACTGGACTGATTATCTAATTAGCTTTTTTATTTTTCGCCGCAGACTTTTGTGAACAAGGTTTTTCACTGATGGGTAAGCTTTGCCGTGGTCATACACTATGGTTAGTCACGAATCTTAGAGTTTTCTTATGTTTTATATACTTGGAGACAACCAAAGGCACACAAAAGAGGAAATGTATGAATACACAAAAAATATGTAGACATACGCAGGTGAAACTAGTGTATTATTCTGTTTGACTTGGAAATGAATAATTTTTGCTTCTGTTAAGATTTGATATCGAGCTGCGTCACCACCTCAAAGACAAGACTACTTGCTGGTGGGAGGGAGTTGTGGGGATGGAAGGAAAGGTGTGGGATGGAGGGAGGGAGGGGAATAAATCTTCCATTTGTCGGGACGTCGAGTGGATGATGTATTCCAGTCACTTTGTAAGTCACTATGTTTGTAGGTCTGATGTGAGGATTTTATATTCAAGAGGTTATCCATTACTGATATATATATATATATATATATATATATATATATATATATATATATATATATATATATATATATATATATATATAAGGTGAATATTTTTACATCTACGTCATCTTCGTCTCAAACTCACACGGGACCAGAAAGGATCATTTGCAACTTGCTGATGGCACGTTAGTTTCTTTGAGATTTCTAATTAAACTAGTACGAATATAAGGAATACATCTACACCTTATAAGAATAACACTAATACGAGAACCACCATGTCAGACTCTTGAGTACGACCTTACGATCAGTGTCTATGATAACCTGGTCTGACCTAACCTTTAAGGGTTAAGTGAAACGTCACACTATCATACCCAAGGGTCGCACCGTCGTTTTATGGGTCGTACCGTCGTGGTGAGGAGGTCGAAGACAGAGATAAGCAATAAACAACACCATCCGAATATTTGTACAAATTGAAAAGCAATGATTAAAGTTATATCGACATCGAGGAAAAGGATCCAAGGCTGAGAACCACGTTTCTGGGACTACGACTCGAGGATGACTTGAAGTACGAGGGAGGGAGGGAGGGAGGGAGGGAAGGGGTGGAGGTCTGCTGAGTCCGTGTGTGAACCTCCGGCAGATGGCTCCGGACAGGAGGGAAGCCGGTGTCGACACCGAAGTTAACAATGAAGCGGTAGTGATTGTTACGCGCATGAATGGAGGACGTATTACAAATGAGTGTTTACATAATTGTGTGTAAATAACACAGACATATGTACACACTTCCTCCTCCTCAACACAGACACCACAGCACTTGCATGTATGTCATATCTCCTCTCTCTCTCTCTCTCTCTCTCTCTCTCTCTCTCTCTCTCTCTCTCTCTCTCTCTCTCTCTCTCTCTCTCTCTCTCCGCCTCCCAAGTGTAAAACTTGTTCTTTTCCTCTACATACTACTTTATGTTTTTCAGGCATAATGTTTACACAATTTTAACTGTTTGAGAATATATTTTCTAATATTGATATATTATTCTCAGCTTCACCACGCGTGACAAACTTTTCGAAAATCTGTAATAATTGAGATCAAAGAATTTTGACTTAGTGTATGGCTTATTAACGAATATTTCGTCATTCGCTACGTAAAGTTTCATCGTCATAAAGGAAAGTTCTATAATGATCGTGGACGCAGCTCCCCCCACCCCACCCCCACCCCCGACGTTTCAGCAAAAACACACAAACGTATACACGTGTTCACACAACACACATATGCATACATATACACGCTCATAAACTGACCTGGACATACAGATTCTTACAAAATACATACAATCATGATCCACAGACCATCAAACATGAGATATGAAGCATCAACGAGCAAATGATTGTCCTTAACAGGCAGATTACCTTGTTATTAGTGTTGGAACATAACTAGCTATTATAACCGGGTAGTATTACGAGGCTGTCAGCCGTCAGCTTTGGCAGTTCCACCTGGCCCTCTGAACACCAAGCTTGAAGTGGTTTGCAATTCCTTCTCCTTTGCATCTGATCATCCTCAGATATTTTGTTTCTCAATGAACGTCTGTAGAGACTTTTTTTTTCCTCTATAAACATTATCTCGAGAGAATACTTCATCCTCATCCGTATATTTCTGTTCTTCATGAAAATCTGTTATGGATATGACAAGCTTCACTGGTTTTGATCCTCTTTACTCCTCGTTTGTAGTAGTAGTAGTAGTAGTAGTAGTAGTAGTAGTAGTAGTAGTAGCCTAAGACATTTCAGCTGTTATTTTATGTCATTCACTAAGATCCTTCCTTATCTTCCAATTCCTTGGCCAGTTAGTTTTCTTTCTCTCCCCTGATCCTCTTACTGTCCTCTCCTCATCATCTATCATTATCTCTCCTCCCTCACTACACTGCCTGGATCCACCACTCTTACTCACGGTAGTGAGAATTTCCTCGTCTCCTAACTGATGCTATCATAACGAACGTCAATTGTCGTCCGGTCGACATGTGGGCGTGTCAAGGTGAGTCATTAGCGCCAATTCCAGCGTTTATAGTTGGCAACACTGTTCGTCCACATCGGCTTCCACATGTTTACAAAATTTCACGGCTTCAGTAGGATGCATGTTGCTGCTTCCGGTGGAGTTGCGTCATGAAACATGCATGATTCACCTTCACCATCAGCACATGATTACTCTGGGTAGGTTACTGATGCAGGTGCAAATTCAGTTTTGCAAAGGACAATTCAGTACCTTTATGTACGAAAAAATATACAAGTTTTATTTACATCTAAGCTTCCGCTTCAGTATTTACTGACACATACGCTATATATATATATATATATATATATATATATATATATATATATATATATATATATATACGTATATATATATCAGCTTACGTTAGGTACGGTGTATCACTCCTGTCCGGGGTTCGAACTTGAAGACCGCCATGATTGTGGCGAGTCGACTAGTCACTTGTCTCCATGGTAGAAGACGAGTATCCAGTCTACCCGTTGCGCACACTCATTTGCCGGTGGATCTAAAATCCCTTCAGCACGACGGTACCGCCGCCCTCGAACACTTGGTTCGACCCTTACGCACAACGGTACGTCCCTTAGGTATGATGGCTTGGCCTTTGACTAGACCCTTAAGTGCTAATTAGATCAAAGACTCGGTCATTATACCCAAAGGTCGTGCCTTCCTGCTTAAAGGTCGAACCGTCGTACTCAAGAGTCGTAAAAATGTGTTCAGATGGTTTATGAGTTTCTAACAAGGAACAAACACGGTTTAAGACCAGTTACAACATACGAACACGTGTAGAAAAACCTTATTAACTTGATGGGTATCTATGTGGTTAGGCCTACGGGAATTAAGGGGCTTATTTACCTTTGAACCGTCATGTTGCGTTCCTTCTGGTATGTCTTGGTGTAGTTTTCTAATGCACAAGTAAATGGCTCACTTAAAAAAAATGTTTTGATTCAAATTAGACGACCATGGTCGGCATAGATGGCCCACAACAGTCCCAAGATCTCACATGGACTGTTATGGCCAGATCCAACATGGTCGTCAAATGGTTCCGTTTTCTTCCTCCAGGTGGCGCCGCCAGCTGTGTGCCCATCGTCCAGTAGTTCAGGTTGTTACCGAAGAAGGACCTCACCTTACATACGCTCATGTATTATTTTCATGATTTTCATGGCGGTGAATTGCGTCACCTGTAGTCAGTATTATTCTTTTTTGACTGATAATTTCGTTCAAGTGAAGATATTCCCGAACAATTTACCTTTGTTTAGGTAATACTTTGCTCATTTATCGAGTTATTCAATATCAAGATGTAGGACGGTCTCAGTGTACAGAGATACTGTCAAGGACTGATATTGAATGAGAAGTTTGCCCTACGGTCATACTCTACACTTGATGATACTAGAGAATAGATCTATATCTATTTCTTTTTTTTTTCGATATTTACTATCTGCATAAAGATTGCAAGTGCCTTCTCGTAGGTTCGTCCTGATGGGAAAAGATGAAGAAAAGTAGAATACTTTTCGTGATAGATTTGCATCTTAAAGGTCGACAGAGAGCAGGTGTTAGGACGACTGGCGGGAGGTACTAGTCCGCCAGTGTGGCTGAAGAAGGAGAGATGGAAGCATCGAAACGGCTGATCCCTGGAGGTGGCAAATGCTTACACAGTATCTGCTGGACTTGATGATGGCTGGGTGTGGGACGTGGTGGCTTAGTTAATGCTCGGTGTTCCCCGCCAGAGAAGGAGGAGGAGGCTGGTGAACGACCAAGTCCGTAGACCCTGACCAAAAGTAACATTTGGAGAGAGAGAGAGAGAGAGAGAGAGAGAGAGAGAGAGAGAGAGAGAGAGAGAGAGAGAGAGAGAGAGAGAAGCATCAGGTGTTACCACATGAAAGTGTGGTGGTGGAAAGAAAATGTGGAGGTCACATGTGTGGGACCCCAAGGTGTTGGATCAGGCAACATGTGTGTGTGTCTCGTTGATGCAGATGGCTTCCTCCTCACGAACTCACACAGTGAGACTGTGAACGCTGACAACAGACAGAGGTTCAGAATGACTGTGTGAGAATGGAAGTTCAAGAGATTGGGGGCTTCTCGAGTGTGGAAGTCAGTCCCTGTAACCAAATAGATCAAATTGGGAAATTACAATTACCATCACATCATACTTCACACTCTAAATGATGTGTGATCATATACATATAACGGCTCACCTACACATATGGACGGGACAATTTACATATTCTTGTAAGGAATCCATGTCTTCTCATCTCTTACACAGAATGTTGACACTTGTAACATAATATTAACATGTAGCATTTGCTTGACCAACGTTGTCTCACTTCACCTCCCACCAACGTTACCGAGAGATTTGGTTTTGAGATGAGAAACTCACTTTTAGATATTGTGAACGTGATTTTATCTGAGCATTTGGAACGTCTTTCAAGTATGAAGATGTCATACATGCCGGTCTACAAGGCCCGTCCTGCACGAACTGCTATCCGTGTCTGTTTCCCCGAGTCTCCACCTCCACCACCGCCACCCTACCACACCTGGCCCCTGGTGACTGTTATCCATTTCGGGACTTGAGGACCCACACCCGCGTGATGACGGCTGCTTCGAGCATGATGACGATGACGAGAGACTTATGGAGGCTGCTGGTCTGAGCAGCGGGGTGAGGGCTTATACAAGACTAACCACCGGACGTTTAGATCACTGAAGATTACGATGAAAAATAAACTTGGTCATATACCTTTTTGACCTTATCTATTTTTCTTTTCAAAACTTTTTGACTTCTCCGTACATATAACTTTGTTAGGATGTAACATTTAATGTAAGGCGTCAGTAAACAGGAAAATGAAAAAGTAAGAATCGAAAAACTTTTATTACAAATATCGTGATAAAGGCACTGAGACAGAAGCAGCCATGGGTCTCGCAGCTGGTACCCAGATCTCCCAGCAGGTACATGGGTCTCGCAGCTGGTACCCAGGTCTCCCAACTGGTATTTGGGTCTCCCAGCTGGTACCTGGGCCAATACACCACCTGTTTATCTCTCTACTCTCAGAACAGAAGAGAACATAACTAATCGCAGTGGAAATAACTGATAAATGACTAACTCAAACATGTATACTTTTATTACACATAGAAATACTGGTAGACATAAATACAATGTCTATAAACACACTTACTTTTGAAATAAAGTATGTCTTCAGAAACACACCTTTTCCGTTAAGTAAAACAAATGAATATAGATAAATGATTTGTGAATAATAATTTGTCGTGAAGTGTGATACAACGACAGACAGACAAACATTTTATCTTATGAAATTTTGGTTCAAGATGGCTGACACATACGTCACTTCGGTCAGAACTCCGTCAGTATGACGTATTTTCCCTTCCTCCGAGGCAACCACACACACATGGTGTGCTCCCACACTCGTGCTCAGGACCAAAAGGCATATCCCATCAGGCTCAATAGGTGAAGGATCGCCTCTTTGACTAAGACAACTCGCCTTTGTAGGGGGCGATGAAGGGGGTCACGTGACTATTGGTGACCATCCGAAACTCAAGTGGACTAGTTCTGTGCACAGGTAATTAAATGGTTAAACTAACGGACTACAGACACCGTTTCCAACATCCTCCTGCCCCATTTGGTCAGCTTTGCAGGACGTTCGAGTCTGGCGTTTTTTGCTTTCTTAAGGAGACGGCAAATTCCAGCGTCAACTATCGTGGTGATTATTGTTATTCTTTCAAAATGATTGGATCCTTGAACACGATGGTACGACCTCTGAGTACTACGGTACGACCCTTGAATACGATGGTACGAGCTTTGGGTATGATACACTCTCGTCTCTGACTTGATCCTAAAGGACCAGGTCTACGGCGAGTTCATCATACACAAGGGTCATACCGTTGTGCCCAAGGGTTGTGGAACAGTATTCAGGGAGCAAATACTATAGCAAGTCTTGACGACACTGGACGAACGAAGACAAAGTATACTTGGTAACATACAATCACATTAAGACTATAGTTAAATGACAACAGGAAATTCAATCACTGTGCATAAAGTTACTCGGAAAAAACTTCTCTTATAGTTTCCGAAGAGCAACCTTACACTTGGACATGATCTGAGTGTTTGAGATGAGGCCCTTGTTCAGAAATGTCACGCCTTTGGGGCTTCTGTGACGTCACTGAACAGCTGACAACAACAACATCTCTGAACAGCTGACGACGATGCTGTGGGCGCCACCATTGGCTTACTGTTACCCACAATAGACTTTGCTAGTCTCTGAGGCTATCATACAAGGTTTATACATATATTGCATTTATATGATACTAGAGAATATCCTACAATGCAAAAACAAAAAAAAAAGTTTCTAAACATTACAATTGTGTTCTTTGGTGTGTTATAAAAAATAGAGTCACTTGCTGAGGACGATAATCTTCAGCTGTTACTATGACATGTTGCTCTCCACTATATATATATACACACATACACACACACACACACACACAACACATATGTTTACCATTTACTGTTCTGCTGTTAGGCAGAGCTGCGTGTATCAGCTGGTGCTGTGGGGAGTGGCTGGACATGCTGTGGGTGTCATCTGCGGCTGTGTGGGATAGTAATAACACCCTCCCTGTATTGGCTGGTCTCACAGGATTCCCACATAAAGAATGATAGGCTCCCGCAGCCACTTCGTATACAAATGTCTTTTCCTCCAGCTTGAGCGCCAGTCTAGTGTCTTGCCTCGCCTCACGTGAAGGAGGTGGGGTGGTGGGAGGTGTGGGCGGCTGAGGGTACTACTGTATGCGGCGCCTCCTGGTAACCCTGCACCTCGACGAGGACCTCACGGCGGGAGAACCATCTGTCCGGCCCGCCACGTCAGAAGCTCCACCCGCCAGTTGGCAACCATATGGTCTCCTGGCTCAGGCTTCCCCGATGGTTTATTGGTCCCCCATGTGTCGAGCTGTGAAGTTAAGGAACAGGCAGACTCCCATGCGTCGCGTAGTGAGGTTAAGGTGTAGGTGGACTCCCATGAGTCGAGTAGCGGAGACAGAAATGGGGGCGACATGTCTTGCCGAACTAAGCGTTAGGAATCAGGAGAGTCCCACATGTCGCAGATTGAAAGGGTAATATTCAGGATAGTCCCAGAGATAGGGTCAAGGAAATAGGTAAGTCCCATGTGTCCTACAGCCAGGGATAAGGGAACAGGAAGGTCCCATAACTAGGAAGAAAGGAAAAAGGAAGTCCCATGTGTCGCAGAAGCAGGACCCCATGTGTCGCAGAACGAAGATAAAAGTAGCTGTCAGCGTGTGGCACTGACGGGGGAGGTGAAGCAGACGGCGCACATGTGTCACCCTCCACCCAGCTGTGGCGCTTCACACCAACAGCAGAAGGAGACAGTTGTGAGCCATGTGGTGTTGGTGTGGAGGGGGAGGCCTAGTAGCCAGCATAGGAGCTGTTAAGCCAGGTAGTGGTGGTGGTTGTGGGGTGGAGACGATGACAGAAGAAGGTATGATTTGATTTGTGCCAGTCCCCGGAACCAGACTCATTCCTTCCGTCAGAGGAACCGAGGAAGGGAACGCCGATACACAGGGAGTCCCAAAGTAAGAACCCGTTCCTTCATTAAGTGCAGAAGTGGGTTAGTTTGCCATCATGAAACGTCGCCACACAGCAGGTCTTCCTAGACACATCAACTGCTCTGCTACATAGTCATACATATACACAATGTCATACACACACACACACACACACACACACACACACACACACACACACACAAATAGTTTCACACGCACAATGAGCATCTTCATATCTTTACACATTCATGGAGCCGTCTCGTCTTTCTTATATTTTCGCTCGAGTGGGCACCGCTGGCTGGAAAGATCATCGTCCTCACAAGGTGACAGAATTCAAAATGATTTGGGAAAAAACACATATAGGAGTTACCATGAAAAACAGGAACTTATGGAAGAGTTACCATGACAAACAGGAACATATGTAAGTTACCATGAAGAACAGGAACTTATGGAAGAGTTATCATGAAAAACAGGAACTTATGGAAGAGTTACGGGTCTTCTAACATGACCTGTGTAATTACTGCTACAAACATACTAAGACTAACAACAATATTCAACAAGCAAACGGGGGGTGCGTGTCTGGTTATGTACCTCCGTTAAACTAGTCATTATTTCACCCCTTGGAGGCTTGTAAGTAATACATTAACTGCCGTTTTTTGTTCCCGAAACCAATGGCTAAACAGTCTCAAGTTAACTGGTTTACCACCGATAGGTCAGGTTAGGGATTCGCTCTGTACCTCTGTAGAAGACTTTGATTGTGGCACTCAAGAATATTGATCAGCCAACACTTGATAGCAGTTCTTCAAAGTCCGCGTCCGCCGGCTCCAACAGCACCAGACGGACGAGGCCGAGGCGCCAGGGGTAGGTTCAGCCGGCAGATGTAGGCGGTGAAGGCGGCGACAGCGGCGGCGGGGAAGGGACGGGGATGGTAATGGTGGGTAGTGGTGAGGGGTGAGGTCTTCACGTGTTGCCCGGGAAGGTATGGGATATGGAGCCGCTCAGTCGGCTCGTCGTCGTCTTAGTCACGTCTCGCCTCATCTGTTAAAGATAGAAACATCTGTGGATAAACGGTACGTACAACACATCTACAAATTTATCAAATAAATGGTTATAGAAACCATAAACTGACAGCACATACACCGGGATCATCCAGGAACATGAATTATATTTCTGGTAACTATGACAAATCAGCTTCTAGATTCTGTTTTCACCAAAGTATATATCATTCTCCAATGTGTGTGTGGGTTTTCATCAAACCTGATGAAAGGGTCACAAAACAACACTACCATTAAATTGGGATGGGGTCACTACGTCCATCTGTTCCGGATGTATGAAGGGGAGGAGGGAATGGACCCCCTCAGCCTTGCTCAACATGGCCTTGAATATGAATACACACGCGTTATAGAAAAGATAAAATTTCAGGGTAGAACTGAGTAAAAATAGTTCAAACTGAATCTGATATGAGAAATGACTACTACAGGTGACTACTACTTTCCATAGCGCCTTGGAGCAAGGAGGAAATAATTAAAATGACAACCGCAAAGTGTATAAGTGGACCCACACATTGTTCACTTCACACCTCGCCAGTCACCAATGTTTACATAACCATACTGTAACACTGATTAGGCAGTCGTATAGTGAACGTCAGAATTTACTAGTTAATCAAGCCTGATGTCCACAGCCTGTGGGTCTAATACATTCATATATCACGTTCAGAGGACACGTCTCTCAGATCCTGTGAGTTACAATACATTTAGAACGAGCTGATGAGGCGTGACGACCTGTTCCGCCGGAAATAAATCTGGCAACAACGAGAGGGAATGATCTCTGATAATTGGACCACTGTCGCCCTCACCAGACAGGGCTACCACCTCTATTAGTACTTTAATTTTTTGCCAAATCGTTTTCAATTTGCAAATTTTTATCTGAAGTACTTTCAACGTACTGATGTCAAAAAAGATTCATCATGTACATAACAATGCAACTTAAATCACACTACAATGACGTTTGTTATGTGTCTAGTACTTCTGTTATATCCTGTTTATCATTCATAAATCCTTTAAAACGTTCATTGTGGCGAATTCGTAATGGGGAAGGTGGAGCTTCTGTTGTATAATAGCGACATTCATTTCCAAGTACATATTGTGCAAAACAGCGCGACAGGTTACCTAGTTCTCTATGTAAAACTTCTGAATGATACAGAGGTGAATCTGAGGTAATCTAGGAAGAACATTTTCTCATAATCTTTGCGAACATGTCTGCCAGCCTCATAAAGGCATGTTTACACACGTAAATCCCAACATCAGCATTCACACACAAATACCGAAAAATGAATGGATGTATATATCAGCATATATGTAATTACAGTGAAGTACTTATTCCCATGATGCATTACGCCATAAAACACGATCTTGCACTTATAAACACACGAATATGCATTCCCCGACGCGTTTCTGGGCATAAAACGACCGCTAGTGGGAACAGGTGCACCTGTAGATAAGGGCAATGTTAACAGCTTTGTGACCGTGAGACAATAGTTTGTTGAATGAACTTTACTATACCTGAAGGCGACCTGACAGTGAAATTTCACTTCCGTCTGAAAATATATGTTATGTAAGAAACTCAATGAAGGAAAAACATAATTGAAGGATGTTTTATGGGTTAATAACGCTGCGGAAAATGTGGGAACTCCTCGAGTTGCAACATAGTCAGTCATCTGCGTGGGGCTGGGACTGCGGCGTACCTCCCCTCGCACACACAAGCTTACCAACAACATTAGCTACACCAGGAAATATTTCAGACTGTCAAACACCTTATTTAGGTACACCGAAACTTACTTCAATTGTATGAGCAATAATCTATCTTGTCCGTAACGATAATCATGATAGAAATTAGCGACAATGAGGGATTTTCTCGATGTAACAGTTGGCAGACTTGTGATGGTGCGACATCTGGGTACACACATAACATTTGGGCGGACGTCCGACTGTGGCGGCCAGATGGGACGTGGCCTTCCGCTACCGCTGCCTCCCTCTTGTTTCATCGTTTTATGAATAGGATAATTTTTTTTACAGCACCGTGTAATGAATGTGTCCTTATTATCATAACTATATGAACGCATGTCGCTCGCTGTACAGCTGCAGCGTCCTAAATGGTACGAACCAACATTTAATTTCATTATTAGCCGCTAAAGTTTAATCTTTGTTAAAGAATATATTCAGGCTGATATCCTTACTGGAATAAAACACGGATTTTTCTTCCGTTTTGTCTGACCATAAACAGGAAATTGTAAATTTTAGGAAGACTGCTCACCCGGAAGGGAAGATCAATAGAACAGAAACATGACACACTTGAAGCCAGACATTCTCTCACTCGCCTCACGCACTCTTACTCGTGACGCACCTCCCCTACTACTCATTTATTCATGCTGCCGATGCACTCAATCCTGTCATATAAGCAGACGCTTTGAGTGTCCTACCACATACACAATCCCCACGCATTTATATACTCATGACTTAATCATTATGATACTGGTGCTTCCCAGACAATTGCACACTTCTACCGAACTTAAATAATCACTTTCATCATTTACGTTCAAACACATGCGTCCTCACCGTACTAAGGCACTCACACGATCTTAATGCACCTACATTTTCCAAACGTTCTCAGACTTCCATGCGATCTTCATGACCTCCTGATTCCTAATCAGTTCTTTAAACACACTCATCACGCACTTTTACTTTCCTGAAGAACAATCACAATGACGCTATCACAGTCTCTACCCGCAGTCAAACCCCTGACACAACGCACTCATTCTTATACTCTTTTTCCGGAAGCTTGTGGTTTGTTTACGAACACTGACCCTGACTGTGTGCTCACCTCACACCACTACCGAAGGAAAGGTGGGGATGGGGAAGGAGTGCATGACTGACCCATTATACACTGGTCTGTGCACTTACACCTGTTTACTCTTGACGGACTACGTGGACACAGTCAACCTCCAGGGAAAGCAGGTCGATTCGCCCAACGGGTAAGGTCAAGGGAGAGGGTATGCGTGACCATACTCCCTAGCAAGGTCAAACGAGAGAGATTTTCAAGATGTTTAGCAGAGATGGTAGAGTAGTATACCATGGTGGCAGGTATTGACGGCAAGGCAGCACTACTGGGTTATGCCATGGCATTTCGATTTGCTCTTAACGGCAGGCAAAACATTAAACACTTGTAGGAAAAGTTTTCCATATGTTTGTAAAATACTTCCCAAATTTGTTATACTTTCGGTTGTTGCTACTTCTTACTGTGGTTATGCTTGCTATAACCTTGTAACACTCACATCTCTTGTGTAAGGTGTGTTACGCACTACCTTCTGTTTTTATTTACTCTCCAGCGGCAAGGTCTTCTGTAACTACTAGATGAAGAGAAAGACAGACATAGATAATCTGACATACAGACACCGCTGTAAGGAACGGTGAATCATAGAGAGAGAGAGAGAGAGAGAGAGAGAGAGAGAGAGAGAGAGAGAGAGAGAGAGAGAGAGAGAGAGAGAGATTAACAAGAGGGGAGGGAAGACGGAGGGAGAACTCCTCCATCATTTGCCTCCCTCTCGTTCCCTGAAGCTAGACGGCCTTCGTCATATTACGCAGTACAAACCTGTACTTTCAAACAGATGGTGATGGAGACTGATAGAGGGAGTTTAGCGGATTGATGGAGGAAGTACTGGAGACTGATGGAGAAAGTGTTGGGACTGATGGAGGGTGTGTTGGAAACTGATGGTGGTAGTGCTGGTGACTGGAGTGGGGGAGAATGATACGGGAGTTAAAAGAAGGTAATTATGAGGTGATGGTGCGTTGGGTGACAGTGGGAGAGCTGCCCCCATAAAGACCTCCCACCCCCCTGCACCTGTCTCCCCCCAACAGCTGTTGTGGAGGTCACGTGACAACAACCAAACCCTCTCTCTTTCCTCTTTTTCCATCTGCTCTCTCTCTCTCTCTCTCTCTCTCTCTCTCTCTCTCTCTCTCTCTCTCTCTCTCTCTCTCCTCCCGTGCCCCCAAGCTAACTCCCCTCCCAACCCCCACTTCCCCTGCGGTGCCCCTGCACCACATCTATCAGCGGTTCGGGCCGCCTGATCAGCTGCACTCAATGAATGGAGATATACCCCGCCCTCACACTAACCCTCCCTCTGGTCATTAACGCGGCTCGTTCACATACCCTCTGCTCCCTCACCTCTAGTCACTCCTACTCTATGCTTCTATAGCTGTAAAGTCACCTAATGCTTCCATTACTATGAAGTGTCAACCGTATTATAAGCATATTCCGATAATTGCTTAGTCCTTTATGTATGTTCGCTCCGATACTTGTGTAGTCATTCAAGTGTGCTCCAATAACTGTAGTCATTAATATACGATCAGATAATTGTAGTCATTGTAAAGAAAAGTAACATAAAAAACGGAAATGAAAATATAATGTCATGAATGGTAACAATAACACAATCATGCATATACCGTGTCATCTGATAGTTCAGAAAATGCTACAGGTTATGTCCTCGAACAGCTCCCGTAATGTGGTTTTCTGGTGATGGACAAACAGCTAACTTTCATCACCCAATTTTAGGGACCAATGCTTGAGCCTAAGTAGTTTTGAGTACGTTGTCATAACACAAATAATTCCTTTCATAATTCTAGCCTTAACCAAGAACACATTCAAGTACGATTCAATTCCTTGTGCTAACTCTTTCACATTTATGCTAGGAACAGTAGCGGTCCCAAAGCTGATCCTTGCGGAACACCTCAGTTTGTGAGGCTTTAGTACTTGACGTTTTTTTGGTTTGTACCCCTTGCACGCCTGTCAGGAAATCTAATCTCATTTCACCAGCTCACGTGCCTCAGCAAAGTGTGTGTGTGTGTGTGTGTGTGTCTGAATTGCGGCGCTCGGCCAAACTTCCCGGCCCAGCAGGCGTCATGGGCGCTACAGTACCACTCAACCTTCTTCGCTTAACTCCGTATTCACATGCCTCATAACAACTAATACAAGAACTATTTCCTACACACCTCAGCGCCCGTATATCTATACCTTTTCCATAAACTGGACTTCTTCCTCACAATCTTTTTCGTGTATTTAGCAAGTTTTAAATGCCAGACGGAGTGTCGCGGTGTTTGGCAATGCATGTTTGTGCGGAGTATCGGGAGCAGGTGGCGCGTCTCCGGAACCCATTCACCTCTCACCCGCTCACGCCTCCTCTGTCTTAGCACTTCCTCTGGTCCGTCAGGCCACACCTGGCGCAAGCCGCCGCTACCTACCATCAACCTCTGCCATAAATAAATAATAATCGGCGTAATATTTACCCAGGGCCGCGCTTGGTAGCATCTGGCTACCTTACACTGCTCGTTTTCTATGCATCGTTAATGAGTGCAGGGAGTGTCCGGCAGGCCCCTCACCAGGTGCTTGCCATTCTGGGCTTCATTCATCCAGTTCTACTTCCTTCCTTCCTTCCTGCTCCCTCCCGCCTCCCCCTGCCCCAAGCTCCTCCTGCCGCCAGGCCGCGGCAGCAAACGCCAGACTTTAACGGTTTCCTCCAGCGTGCTGATCCGAAAGTCGTATTAGGTTATTGGCAAGAAAAGAATTTGAATTGGTTCATTTCCCGTCCTACACCATCTGAGAAGTAGTCTTCCGCATGGTTTCTAAATCCAAACAAGATCACCAATGAAGGTTATGTACAATTAAGCCTTATAAGCTGATTACAAATGTAATCAAAAGGTCACGCACAGCCACCAATGAGAAAGCTTCATATATAAGAACTATACGTTTTATTCCTCGATGCAAAAATCAAATATTCCAACACTGATCATTTATTACTATTTTTTGCTCATAAACTTAATTAGAAGATAAGAAAGTTGTAATTATGGAAGCATGAATGAGACAATGGCAGCGGGCGGGCGGGCTCGACGGAGACACAGTCCGTCACACACGCGCGAATCTCGCAGGTTCGGCTAAGCTACCACGCTCACCACCTGATAATTTACTGATGTTAATAAACGTATAAATTTTTCGTCATATAATATATTTGAATAACGGAGGAAAGTTGTGAGCCTCTAATTCCTAAATAGTATAAAAATCTTATTCGAATTATAAAAACAATAAAGGCTTTAAGCCAAAAACATTGTACAATAGCTATATTATGAGGTAGCAGATGCTTTATAGCATAAAATCAAATGATATATACTGGAAAAAAATTATACATGTGAAAATACGTGATTAACTGGTGAATGACTGGAAATGTGAAGCGCTGAATTCGGAGTACGATCGAAGTTGAAAGAAATGTAAAGGTGAACATAGAAAACGAACACAAGATGGATTTCATGGGAGGCTAATTAAGGAGAGGGAAACGAAGAAGAATAAAAGAAAGGATCTTAGAGGGAACAGGTGGCGTGACTTTCCTTATTGGCGGCCAAACTCGGGCCGAACGGCGCCGCCGGCTTCAAGGTCGGCTGGCCCGAACACATCCCTCACCCACCAGTCAACCCACCTACCTAGCCATCCATTCATCCATACACCCAACAAACCACCCAGCCAGTAAGTCAGCCAACGAGACAGGCTGGCAGCTAGAAAACCACACAACCAATCAGCCAATCAGGCTCTATGCCATCTTACTAACCAGTTTCCAAGCAGGCAACCATGGACCTATGTTCCTCCTTGGCCAAACTACACTGCTGCTGAAGCAACATGGGTGAGTGGATGGTTTCGCAGGGGACAACCCCAGGGGAGGTGGGTGTTAGCAGATGGTTGAAAAGGGTAGAGGGCCGGTGGGTGGGTGGGTGGGTGTGTCCAGGTGCAGGTCGGACGGCCAGGTGGTGTTAGGCAAGGCTACACACCCGGACCCCGGAACACCAGCGGCCCATCACTCCCACTACCTGAAGTGGACGGCTCTCTGATGGGGAGCTCACTAATGGGGGACATTAATTAGAGGGGACACTCACTCGGGGGGGACTCACCAGAGGGTAAGACTCACTGGAGGAGGGACAGTGGTAAGGAAGCTCACTGGAGACGGGAGATAGTGGAAGAGCAGAATCTGGTGTGAGGAAAGGCAGAGATAAGAGATTAAGTCATATAAGTCGACCAATACGAGGAATGATGTGAGGCCTCAGAGGTCGTAACGTCGTGCTCAACGGGTTTGAGACCCCCTTAGCACCAGTGCTTCCCCCTCCCCCCCCCTCATTTCAGCTCCACTGAGGCCGCCCGCCCCCCACACCCTTCAACACGTGGGCCAGTAGACGTGCTTCACGGCCCGCGCGCCCCGGGCAGGTGCAGGTGCGGCCAAGCCCGCAGCTGTGGCAGTTCACATCTGGGACACCGCACCACACCTGCCACCCACCCACCACTCCAGCCACCATGACCTCCCACCAAACATACCCAATAGTTTCACAAGACGCGATGAACAAACTTAACTTTTTTCATTAAAGAAACAAAATCTTTTATTCAAACCGTCAGGAGCTGGTATGACTGCACAATCCTCTCCTGTGATCTGCTGGTAATCCCAACTCCACTTCCCCCTCCGTTTCAGAGTCAGGAAAGGAAAGGGACGACGCAGACGGCCGGAAGTCCCGCTTTTAGATAAGAGAAAGTGACCCTTCTCTCACCTTCCGTTTTAAACAATCGGGCGACTGTCCACCGAAACCCATGATCAAGCGTGTCTGGCAGAAGTGCTGACGTGTTGTTGAACGTCTACTATATATATATATATATATATATATATATATATATATATATATATATATATATATATATATATATATATGCAGGAAATCACAAAAAAACACGTGATTTCATAAATGCAGAAGCACCACTTGGAAAAGGAAACACGAGGACCATAAGAACTTTTGTGTATTACCACATCTTCAGAGGGCAAGTTTAAAACAGAGAAAATAGTTAATTTATACAGCATCACATGATCACTTGACCCCAGTCCACGTCCCAAGGTTCCGTACATGTCTAACCCATTGTAAATAGATATAATTGTGAGCATAAGAGAATAACTGATATCGTCCTTGGGTGATCTCAGTTACCCCAAAGGAAATGGAGGTACGTGAACCATCGTTATAACATGATGATAATCTAACTGGTAGTTTGGGAATACTGAATGTAGTCCTCACCAGCTGGAGGCTACCTCCTCCCTTATTTCCCCCGCCGTTCCCTACCCTGGTACAGCTGGGCAGGAACCAGCTGCAGTTACTCCCAGGCCGCGGGTCCCCAGGGAAGCCGGGGGCGCTGCTCCCCCTCCCCTCGAGATCCCAACAACAGCATCTGTGTCTTCTAGCCTCCCTCCCCAACGGCCAGCATCCCGCCCTCCAACTAGCCTAACACCTTAACGTATCACATCTTCAGATATCGCCTCTACACTCCTCAAGAAGGCGTACATGTGTCTGGCTATACATGTTAACATGTCGCCTCGAAGTGTCCACTTATCTTCAGATGGCTTAACCAAACAGTGTTTATCTCTCAAGGGAAACTCTACCTAGGTTTATCTACACGAATTCAAGTTTCCTAATTTGTCTTACATTTCACTGCCTTTTTATATCATTAACATTTTTCAAGAGAAGGACGATGAAGGAGGAGGAGGAGGAGGAGGAAGAGGATGCAACTGGCACTAACAGTTGGATGATACACACCAGCCGACGCCACACCCCTATGCCCCCTCCCTGTCTCTTTCCCCTCCCTCCCTGTCTCTCCCTAAACCACTCCCTCCCAGACGCCGTAAATCACTCCCTCCCCTCCCTAAACCACTCCCTAAACCCCTACTTCCCCTCCCTAAAACACTCCCTGCTCTCCCTAACTCCATCGGCTTCCGAAACGCACCACCATTATCGGCTGAAGGTTGGCACATAGACAACCTATAGAAAAACTTTATAAAAAACAAAAACAAAAAACATGTAAATCAGAAATCCAAACTGTAATCAAGTAGGTAAATCATGAGCTAATGTACGCCTGAAATCCTTGATATATGCTAAACAAAATATTACATAAAGAGGAGCGAAAAAATGAAAATGGTAGTAATGAAGATTATATTCTTAGAGAGTCTTATCATCAAATGCTAAACTTTACTGAGCGAGTATCATTATGCCAGACATCAGCAATCACATAGAGTCTGCACTGTACATCTGAAGATCCTAATGGGTTACTAATGGATGTTAATTAGGAAAAAGAAGAAACTGGAAGATAAACAACTAACGAATGTACAGTTTACTTCAAGCAGAAGACTAAATATAATAAATAAATCAGGTTTTGAGCCAACTTCAAAAAAAGTTTCGAAACTATCACTGAACCATTTATATATAACCCATCTACACAGTTTACTGGATTAAATCATCCATAAAACTCCTCTAAAACGACCATAAACCACTGATCAACAGGAAAAAACCACGTCCGCTCTGGTTCACCTAGCGTGAGAGGAAAATAAATCGGAGAGGGCTCCTCCTTCGTCAAGCCTCGTGGGGCCTCGTCCAAGGTATTCCTGACGAAGGGTTCACACTAACCCTGGTGAGGCCTTTTACTCACCCAACACTCATTCCTTCCCCTCCTTGCCTTGTTGACAGACTTAACACCTTTCGTTCCTCATTTGGCTATCACACTCATCACCTTTACTCCCTCATGTGTCATACTTAAGATCCTCTCCTACGTGTTCTACTGAGGCTAATACTGTCTTCTTCCTCCGAGAGTCATGCTTAACGCTCTCCCTCCTCCCAGCGGATGTCATACTTATACCAACCTCACTTCCTCAGGTGTCATACTTAACGCCTCTCCACGGGTATCGAGCCTCCAGCGGGGAATGTCTGCTGGTGTCCAGGAATAGTTGAGGATGGTGTTGGTGTGGCCAACCATGGATGGTGGAGGTGGAGGGGGAGGAGGAGGGGGGGGGGGGGAAGACGGGAAGGGGTGAGGTTGCCATGTGGCCAGATGGCAGTCATGACAGGACGACTAACTAAAGACTAACTCAGGAGGAGGGAAGGGAGACAGACAGGAGGGAAGGAGGAAAGACAGGAGGGAAGGACGACAGTCAAGAGGTGGGGGGAAGGACAGTCAGGAGGGAAGGAGGATGGGCGGGGGGGGGGGGGGTAGGAAGAGAGGTATGAGGTAAGGAAGTCATTCAGGAGGGGAGGAAGACAAAGAGGAGAAGAGGAAGACAGTCAGGAGGAAGGGAGGAAGACAGGCAGAGCCGGCTGGGGTATGGGGCGTGGTCTGGTATGCGGATCACATGTGTTAAGACAGACAAGGGCGGCACGTGTTAAAGGCTAGCACACAGGCGCGCCGGACGGAAGTGACAGATGCTGTGCACATCCATCCGGGTGACGGTTGTGACGGGTGACGGGTATGACGGGTGCTCGCTGCTCGACAGCTGACGCCAGACGGGTATGTGAAAGGGGGTGTGGGGGAGGCTGGCTGGGCAGGTGATGGGTTGTTTGAATTCCGAGCAATGAAAAGGAGACTCTGAGCACATGGTCACCGAAGGCACGTGTGAGAGACACCTATCCCGAGCGGGTGACGATGCGGGAGACACTTCGCCTGTGCGGGTGACGACGCGGGAGACAACTATTTGGCGCGGGTGACGACGCGGAGGACGGCTATTTCGTGCGGGTGACACCGGGTCAGCCCTTTCCTTGATGACACTGCTCGTGGCGCAGATGGTCGCAATGTCATTCCGCTGGCTCAGTACACGTACTGTTCTGGTTATAACGGCTACAGAGGACGCCGTATCGGGTCAGATGTCAGGCTGGTGGGTCAGGTCAGGGTGACAGCAGTGACACCCTGAGTGTGTATGTGTGTATGTATGTGGGTCATAAGGGTAAACACGAATCATTCAAGTCTTTGACAGGGCCCGATCCCTGTGTGTCCGTGTGGCCACATTACCACCCGGATTTACATTTTGATAACGTTAGTCTACAGAAGGGAACATGGTCTTCCTCGACTCCTACAGATTACCCTGGTTCCTGTAAAGCTGGAAAATCCTCTCCGTGTCACATTCTACTGGACGGGAAAGAACCAAATCAACCACAAATCCATGAAAAATAGAAAGCATTAGTCAGGTCTTCGCTTGCATGACTCACGACTTACGCATATTTCAGACCTCACATGTAAAACCAGCGCCTTAGACGATCGCTTGAGCGCAGCTGCTGCGCAGTGGGCGGCCATGCGTAGCCAGCAGCAGCAGCAACAGTGACGATGCGAAGGAAATATGCGGGAGATTGTTGACACAGACATGTTCATGGCTCGAACGATCGGTATTGATGCTGGCGATCACATCCACATACGCCAGACACTGTGACACGTGTAATATATATATATATATATATATATATATATATATATATATATATATATATATATATATATATGATGTGTTTTCCGTCTACGGCCTTACAAATATACAGACATGTGTAAATTATGTCCAGCCAACATTCTCGCTCCTCTCTTGAACACACACACACACACACACACACACACACACACACGTCAAAATGTCAACAGATAAACAGCTGTACTAAAGCGGAGGTCTGAGATGCCATGCTGGCTCTGTCCACCAGCTGGTGCAGGTGCAGCCTCGCATCGTACCACCTGGCGAAGATGGGACTCTTTTATCACGCCAGGTGAAACTCTACATGACCCCAGCTGGTGAGATTAAAGTTCTGTAGCACACAAGAACAAGGATGAAGCTCTATGCAGACCCAGACGGGGAGAGTGAAGCTCTATACCAACGCAGACGATGGTGGTATTACTCCGCGTGGTGAGGATAAAGGTTTATGCAATATCATTTTGGTCAGTAAAGCTCTACATTGTGCAAATAAAGTCTATTACTTCAATGTGTTGTATATGAAGTCTTTATCAACAAAGCTGGTGAGAATCCAGCTTTAAATCAGCCCAACTAATACTGAGGGAGATTTAAGGTGGTACATGATTTATATCCTCTCAGGCGGTATATATAAGGATGTCTGCCGCACCAGCTGGAGATTGAAGCTTTACATCACCAAAACTAGTTAAAGTAAGGCACTACATGATTCCCGTCAGTGCCTAGGAGGCTTTCTGTGACCCCAGCTGGCACAGTTGTGGCTCTGTAAAACACAAATCTTCCACCCCACCTGGTGGCTCTGTAACACTCCATCTGGTGTAACGCTGAAGTTTGCGCAAGGAGGATTCACTATCGCCCTAGCTAGAGTAAGGAGTGCTCTGTATAATCCCAGTTGGCGCAAGGGGGACTCTGTATCGTCCTATCTAGTGGATAAGAGGTGCAGGTGGTGAGGGGTGAGGGCTAGGACGTGTGGGTGGTCTGGAGTGAGACTCGCGGGGTGGCAAGGAGTGAGGGCTGGGACGTGCTACAGACGAGGGTCGGAGGATCACTACAACTGATCCACAGAGCGTGGCGTCATGGTTCTTGCTGGGGCTCTGGCATGTCTCTAGAGCCACTGGCAGCCAGAGAGAGAGAGAGAGAGAGAGAGAGAGAGAGAGACTTACCGCGGTTGTCTGGAGAGTGTTGGTGGTAGAAATGACGCCCAAAGGTTGTCTAGTGGTCCCCATGGGAGAGACGGGTGACATGTGGTGGGGCGGTGGAGTGTGGTTCGTTAGGCCGTGGTGAGGAGGTGTGTGCTGCTGCAGGTGGTGAGGGGAGGTGGGTGGCGTGAGGAACCTGGCGGTGGGCTCCTCCCTCAGGCCAGGGTGGTCCTCGAGGGCGTGCTGCAAGTCGCAGATGTAGTCGATCACGTGCTGGATGAGCTCGAGTCGCGTCACCTTCCTGTTCTTGGGGATGTGGGGGACGATTTCTCTAAGCTTGTCGAGGTAGAGTCTCATCTCGGCCTCAACCTCAGCGCTAGGAGGGTGGCGCTGAGGGCGACGGCCTCTGTCGCTCATACCTCCTCCTCCTCCTCCGCCACCGCCGCCCATAGCGCCCACATCGTCGCGTGCTGGACCCATCATCCTGCCTTGGTACTTCACTTTCGAGTTCGAAGGATCACGTCTCCCAAATACAGTAAACTTTGGCAGTAACGAATAAGTCACTAGATCATTCACTAAAGTCAGTGAAGGAAATATAACAGCAATAATCCGTCTGACACTACCGTGGCAATCACTTGAGTAAGACCAAGGGAGGCTAAACAATAAGTTCCTTGCAAGAGGATCGGCACAGTTTCCTTAACCACCACCCGATCGCTACTGACTCGGTGGTGTCCCCGCGTCTTTACTTATGAGGTTCGGTAGCACGTGGAGTGGAGGACTCAGCTGGCGGGGGTTAACGTGTAGCCCTTGGCTCTGCTCTGAGTGTTATGACAACCTACACATGACAACAGCTCAGTACACAGATGTCGAGCGGGTCTGTATATTTCTCCTATATTAGTGTTCATCTTCCTGCTGGCGACATCCAGCTCTTAATGATGTTTATTTGCATATATGACAAATTGAAAATTATTTTGTGAAATCGGTAACATAATCAGTGAAATCTTGTAATATGATAATGAAATATTTGGAGTACTAAGTATTTATTACCATCGTTACATTCAAACGAAGTGTAATGAAAATTCTTTCAACCCTGAAACGTTTGTATATGGTCTACTGATCCACCAATCAGCTTCAATTTTCCCACAAACGTCATGGTGGGAGGGGGCTGAGGGAACCAATGAGAGCAGCCGTAGCAAGCCGGATGGGAGCGCGGCGCCACCTGGTCTACACGTGGTTCTCGTGGTCGCCTTGCGATGCCAACTTGCACTTTAAGACGTCAAATGTTCCATGAATGATTTTAAATGCAGGTGTTGCTCGCGGCCGAAGATCCGGGACGCTCACCACCAGAACAGGGAGGACGTGGAGCATTAATTGATTAATTTTCATGTCATGGATAACTCGTGGAAAAAAAGAGAATAAAATCTGAAAATCCGTAGATCGAGGATCACGAAGGTCTGACCTAAGTGCGGTCAGCCGTGACAGTTATTGACACTGTTGTCAGTGTTTTCCTGAGCGAGGTGATGGTTGTCACGAGCAACATTTTTATGTGAATGAAAGGAGTCTTTGTCCTGACGGTGGAGGCGACGAGGAGTGGAGCGGCTGGCGGCAGGGGTCACACACACACACACACACCAGACACCTCGACCTTGTTCCTATATTAGCTTGGTTTCCCCCGATCGTAGCGCTACGCGGCCCAGCTGGTGCAGGTGGTGTCCTCTGGCTGCCAGCTGGTGCCAGGGTCACCAGGTCCACTTCTTCAGACGGCTGCCGGCTGGGCGGGACACCTGGTCTCAGGGGCAGTGTCGTCACTACCTGGGCTTGTGACGGGCATCACTGCTGACTGATAAACATAAGGCAGGCGTCGCCAGGTACATGTTCGTCCAGGTGGTGAGGGAGGCAGCTGCTTACACGCTCAGGAGGACGACGCCCAGGTGGGGAGAGGTCAGGTGAGGAGATCTGGTAGTGAAGGCGCCAGGTGGTAACGAGCCAAGTGAAGGGCCTAGGTGGTGAGGGGGTCAGGTGGTGATGGGGTCAGGTGGTGAATGGGGTCAAGTAGTGACGGGATCAGGTTATAAAGGAACCAAGCGGTGAATAAGGAGGAGAGAAAACTCAGGAGCAACCGAGCAATGACGAAATCCATACTGTGTCGACCATTATTAGCCTCTGGCCTGTATGGGCTGCTGCAGACGATATCTGTCATCATCTTTGTCTCCTGAAGATGGCTTGAGAAAGGGACATGAACTTGTAATTTGACCTGGCCGATTCGTCAACCTTTTCAGGAGACGGGTCATGTATGTTGGCAAGCCTCCATGAGCTGGGGAAAGCATCAGGGTACAGCCCACACCTTGAATATGTTTGCAAAAGGCTCAGAGCAAATTTATGGATAATCTCTTTAGAATTAAAAACAAAAATGCTGTTCTAGTGGATGCAGGTATCGAGGAGCAGTGAACGCGTGTACTCTAGATCCTGAACTTGGAAAATGACGCTGACGACGGACTGGTGTTCGTAGGGATGGAGGGAAACCTTACCTACGTGATAGATGGAATTTTTGTACAGTTGAGGCAGTGGGTCAGGTTAGGTCCTGTGACACGACTGGTAACACAGCTGAGACAGTGGGTCAGGTCAGGTCCTGTGACACGACTGGTAACACAGATAAGACAGTGGGTCAGGTCCTGTGACACGACAGAAAGTGCTACGAAACTTTCAAGACTGAAAATGATTTGTCACTGTTCATCTGACTGTGAATCGACTGTGGTCTGGAACACATTTATAATTTCACTCAATTGACTTTCTGATGAAGCTACGCTGGGCTGGGTGGTGTGTGTGTGTGTGTGTGTGTGTGTGTGTGTGTGTGTTTGTTGGATGAAGGTAGATTTCCGGTGTTTTTATGTAGCTTGATAATGGTGGGACCAGGTGACGATGAGCCAGCTGACAAACAGGCCAGGTGAAGACGAAAGGACACTGGTAGTAAATGATCCAGATAGTGAAGGGTACTGCTGCTGCTGCTGACTAAACTGGTTGTTCAAGATGGTAAGTACTGACAGAGCGAGGCAGTGAAGGGACAGATGGTTGACGGAACACCTTGTGGAAGGGACGGTTGATGGTGGGCCCGTGTTTTGACAAGGACGGTATTTGACAGTGTTAAGTGGTTATAATGGATGGTAAGTGTCAACACTGGCTGACGAAGGAGATGGGGCTTGATACTGTCATTTTGGTGAAGAGGGACTTGGGTCTACAGGTCTAACTGGTGAGGGAGCACGGGGTATGACAGGTGGTGACGGGAATACGTTGTGAAGGGTCCAGGTGGCATGGGAGTCATTAGTGGATGCAACAAATGGTAAGGAAGTTAGGTGATGGTGGGATTCAGATGGCAGCAGAGACAGCAGGCGAGGAGCACAGCAGATAACAAGCTTGGCTGGTGAGAGAGGCACCTGTTGACGGAGGCAGGTAGGGAAAGAGGCAGCTGATGATGGAGCTAGATGGTGTCTGAGACTATAGGTGATAACAGCCAGATGATAATTTGACCAAATTGTGCCGGGGATGGGGGGGGGGGGGGGTGACGGGCCAGGTGATGACGTGATCGAGTTATGACGTTTCCAGGTGATGACGCGATCAAGTGATGACGTATAGGGTGATGATGGGATGAGTGAGTGGTGGTAGAGTCAGGTGATGGGGCCAGGTGTTGATGGGGTCAAGTGATGAATAGATCACGGAATGTCTGGCCTGGAGATGGAGAGGAGTCATGAAATGACTGGGTTAAATGATGAAGGGACGAAATGAGGTGCTTATGTGACTAGCTGGTGATGGAGGCCAAGTAGTGAAAAGGTCAGGTGGGGATGGGGGACAAGTGGTGAAGGGGCTAAGAAATGATACTGGCACTTAATACTTACAAGTCTAAATGTAGTCTAATACATACATGGTTGATAAGATTCAACCCCAGCAAATGTAACGTAATGGAGGTGCGACACAGAAAAAGGTGGTGTCGACAAAGATGATATCGAGCAGGAAATAAGCTGTAGGAATCTGCGTGAGAGAGAGAGAGAGACTAGGGAGTTGAGACTGTTACTCAACCTGTCGCCAGAGTCCCACATGAAGAGAACAGTAAAGGAGACCAACTGTAAGTTGGCAACTATTAAGATTGAATACAAGTCGGCATCTTGGGATATGCTCAGCAAATTGCTTATAACATGTATGAGCTAAACACTAGAATATGCTTCTTAGATGTGGTCACCATGGGAGGTTCAGTCCAGGTGGTGTGGGTCGGGGCCCCAAGCCAGGTGGTGTGGGTAGGGACCCCCAGGCCAGGTGGTGTGGGTGGGGACCCTCAGGCCAGCTTGAGGCTCCGGCTGTACTCTTGCGCAAAAGTGATGTTTCACTGAGAGCCACACGGCGCAGCTGAATTCCTTTGTTGCCTCTCTCTCTCTCTCTCTCTCTCTCTCTCTCTCTCTCTCTCTCTCTCTCTCTCTCTCTCTGGTACATCTGCTAAACTGGTGATCTATCAATCTTTCAGTTAGTTCTTACAATTTCTTACATCCGTCAGTTTAGATCATTCCTTTTACTATCTTTTTCTCTGGTTTATTCTGCCAAGAAACCTTTTGGCCTACTTACGAGATCCACCGTTGCTCAGCGTCCTGCGGGGAGGTTCACGTGTCAGTACAGTATGGAGGAAAGTGTGATGATTTATAGTTAAAGATTCTTAGAGACATTGATAATTACTACAAAGTTATAAAACTGTCAATGATCAAAGGGCTATTGCTAGAAGAGAGTTTACTTCACAAAATAAATACGTATATCGAACTACTGATAATAATTATCATATTTATGTCTCGTTCAGTCCGTCTGTGGAAACGTTATAAGTCAGTTTCGTACCAACAACAACAACAACAGGTGACCTTAATTATCTCCTCTTTCTCAATTTCATCAACGCAGTCGATCCCGCGAGAAAAAGTATTCATCGCCCCATCTGTTTAAACCTAAACGTCCCACTTGCTCCTACGTTACCTGTCCTCACTCTCCAAGCATTATTTGTTGTCTCGTCTATTGCTCATCGTGGTTATCAACATAGCCTCTGACTCCCTAGTTTTATGTTTCATTTCCTGTAACCTACAATTTGACATATAGAGCATCACACCAACATCTTCATGTTTAGTACGTTCAGCGACACTAGACATTATCATATACGGCTTCCCTCCAGCGATTATGGTGCCTCCTGTACATACAGACTGGTGGCTGGTGCAACCACTGATTCTCCTGTTGCAATCGTCCGCCCTGCGGTCGTCCGCATCTGTCTCAAGATTACACATGAGTACTGCAACTTGCTCTCCTCCTCCTCCTCCTCCTTCACCAGGGTCCCTTCACAACTATGCACCACCTTCACTACCTTCCCGACTCTTGTCGTGCCTCAGGGGATATGGGAACCAGCAGCCTCCCCTGCTGGTCCATACCAACGCTGGTGGTTGACTGGTGCAACACGTCTGTGGCTCTTGCCTCATTAAATGAGGACGAATTAGATGTAAGACCTTAGAGGAGGCTGCCTGTAGGAATTCAGCGTCACTCATTCGATGAATTTCGGAACTAATCACTTTTAGATATACCACATCAAATCTAAGCTAATTTAAGTAGGGAAGAGTCGATTTCGCTCTGTAAACATTTCAATAAAAACAGCTCTTGAAGATTCACGTCACCCAAATCAACAAAGCCTGACCTAAATCATTGATCCTAATTCTATTGCTATTTCTACAGCTGGGTTATTGGTGATGATACTAATGCTACTACTACTACTACTACTACTACTACTACTACTACTACTACTACTACTACAGCTTCTACTATTACTACCTGTACTACCACTACTAACAGTAGTAGTACCAGCGGTAGCAGGAGCGATACGACATTTCCGTTTTCACAAGTTATACAGCTATCTATTTTCCTATAAAAAAAAAATGCACCAATCACGAACGCTGGAGAGAAGCAGCCACAGGTTCCTTATGTGATGACAGATCTCTTACATGACGACAGACTCTAGGGGTCGGGAGAAACTCCGATCTAATCGTAGTAGAGAAGCGGCATGAAACCTGTTCATTCTCGAATTAACACACACACACAGACACAGACACAGACACACAGACACACACACACACACACACACACACACACACACACACACACACACACATTGATATTAGAAATACATACTAAATCCTGGGTACAGGTACATGTTCAGTATGTTTACCAAAAAACATAGTAAATTCCAGCATGTGATGTACAGATGTCGATCGCCATTGTGGCATCGAGTTCATATACTGTTATGGGTTCGACACAGTTTGCATGTTGTGTACAGACTTCAGAAGGCACCATGACGCCAGGAATCAGAAGTGCTTGAGGGTTAACTCCCCCATTTCCTTATTTGACAATACTTTCCAGGAAGTCATTAGCTGTTTGGCCGAGTCTGAGATTACATTTAGTCCTACGGAGTGGCGCCACCCGCCCGGTGACTGGCCGGAGAGGCAGATGCAGGCGGGGCCCTCCACTTGAGCAATGTGATACAAAAGTCTCTAGCAGTTTGTTAAGGCCAGGGCAAGACATAAATCTGCTTCTATTGGGTCACAGTGGGGACAGATGTTCGCCAAATATCGCTGTTATTGGCCCGAAGAGGCAGATGGAGGAGAGAGAGGCGCTGTGATTGGTCTAGGCGACTCGGGGAGGATGGGGACGGCCGATGATTGGCTGAGGCTTCAGATGGGAGGCAGATGAATGTTCAAAGACACGTGGCCAGCGTCTTGTGAGACACCTGGCCCACCCTACTCCAGGCCCTACTCTTCCGCCTGGCCCACCTTAATGCTGGTCCACCCTACTGCTTGCCCACCCTACCGCTGGTAAATCTTGCTGCCTAGCCCACCCTTCATCCTGACCCACCCTACTGCTGGCCCATCCTCCTGCCTCGCTTACTTTTCTGCCTGGCCCACCCTTTTGTCTGGCCCACTCTGATAGAACACATGACAGTTAGGTGAGAACATGTGGTGGTTGAGAACACATGGTGGTTAACTGAGAACATATGGTGGTTAGGTGAGAACACATGGTGGTTAACTGAGAGCATATGGTGGTTAGGTGAGAACACATGGTGGTTAGGTGGAGGCAGAACATTAGGTAGTTAGGTCACACGGGGAATTACACACACACAAGCACTACGGTAATTATGGATATCTTCCACGGCATACAGACAAACACAGAACATACACACGGCAAAAATAATCCAAAAACAAACACAATCGCATCGCAAATACATATAAACATACTCATGAATACCAGCATGCATAGAAACCACACACACACACACACACACACACACACACACACACACACACACACACACAATTTACAAAAAAAGGTCATTATAATACAAAAACACACCTTGCCAGAGCTTGAACATAAACCAACAGACACTATCATGGCAGGTAACTAGCTAAACACAGCTGTGCAGTACGACCAGCAAACAGAATCATTTGACTGCTGTTCTAACCTATCCTAACCCACGGTTAGCTAACGCAAGTGTATAGTTAACGAGCAGAACGTACCAGTGATAACACCATCCTAACCTACCACAACCAATAATGAAGTACCACAACTGTGCAGTATGACCAACTCAACTCCGTGTTTATAGCAACTGTGGCCTTGTTACACTGAGGCTGTAGACTTACTAACGCTTTCTCTCACTTTGTCTCTTTCTCCTCAAAATTCCAACTACAAATTTCCTCCTAACTCTTCGAGTTTGTTTCCTCAACCACTGGAGGGTCTTGAAAGCGGACTCTTGGGGTCTGGAGGGTGGGGCAACTAGGTCTAGAGTCTAGCTTCCCGGAGTTTGGAAGATGGAGCAATCAATAGGTCTGGAGTCTGGACTCTTGAGGTCTGGAAGAGGGACTGACGAGTAGGTCTGAAAGCTGGACTTTCGGTGCCTGGAAGATGGGGCAACCGGTAGGTCTGGAGTCTGACTTCCTGGATATGGAAGGCGCGGCAACCATTAAGGTCTGGAGTCTAGATTTTCGAGGTCTGGAAGATAGGGAAACCAACCAGCAGGTCTTAAAAATATTGAGTTCCAGATAATACAAAATCAACTTAGCTTATAAAACACACATACGTACACCACGAGCTGGAGTGTACACATGTGTAGGTCGCTCAGGTCATGCCGGGTGGGGAGGGCAGGTCACTGCTGTTGTAACTGTTGTGTCATCAGCGTGGGTCATTGGTCCTCAGAGGGTCAGGCGGCAGGTCACGGGAGGTGGGTGTCACGCGGGTGGAGGTGGTTTTTTTTTGGGGGGGGGGGGGTGAGCGGCGGGGGGTGAGGTTAGACAGAGGGAAGAAGGAATCAAGAAAGGAGTCACACAAGGAAGGAGGGAGCAGACATCATGCGCCTGACAAAGACTAGTTTAATTCCCACCCAAAATATACGTATTAACGTGACGAAACATCACACACTGCTGCTCTGGCTGCCTGGCAAACAACCCAAGCAATCAACCCAGTGGGTCAGGATTGTGCTGGTGTGTGAGGGACGCGTCAACACCCACAAAAACCACGTACACCAAGATTGTGAGGGGCGTGTCATTACCCATCTGTTTCAACACCTACTTGAAGACTGTGAGGGGGAGGTATGCCAACATCCACAGCAACTGCCCACATCAAGACTGTGAGAGGGCGTGCCAGCACCCACAGCAAATAACTTCACCAACACCTACAACAGGATAGCGAGGAGAGTCAGAACCCTCACAGAAACCATCCATACGAAGACTGAAGCTTGCGCCAGCACCCACAGCAACTACCTACATCAACGATTGCGAGAGGCATCCCAGGAACCACCCCCACCAAGAGAGAGAAAAGGGAAGAAAAAAGAAGTCTTCCTCTGCGTCCGCAAATGGCTCACTGTGGCAAAAGTGTCTTAATGAAAGAACAGATGTTGTCGGGACAGAGGTCCTCCTTGACCTACTGCACACTTCCTCCGCCAGGGGGCCAACACAGGGACTCAATATGGCGAGCTGGGGCTCCGCTACCCACCCCACACTTCCGCCGCCACGGGCTTTCACAGGGCTCAGTTTGACGAGAGAAGGAGACTGAAGAGAGACAAGGACTAAATATTGCGGGGAAAAAAGGGGTCATTATGGGCGAGGTTCCGACTCTTTATGTTGTCGGTCAGTGAGAGGGATCCGCCCTGTCTTTACGATTTGTGTGTGTATAAAGAAAGCTTTGTTGGTTTGTGTGTGTGTGTGTGTGTGTGTGTGTGTGTGAGAGAGTGAGAGAGAGAGAGAGAGAGAGAGAGAGAGAGAGAGAGAGAGAGAGAGAGAGAGAGAGAGAGAGAGAGAGAGAGAGAGATTGGACAGCACACTGCAGCAGGAGGACGATCACCAGCCGACCTCAGTAACATTTCCTGTGTGTGAGTGTGGGCCACCAGCAGGCTGGTGTCGAAGCGGTCAGCCCATGAACGGAGTCTCCGCTTGACGCAGGTGGTTAGCGCAGGCCGGCTTCTGCCTGCCACATGCTCGCCACCCAGTAATTACACACGCCGGGAGATGGTCTGGTCAGGTCCCGCTGTCGAGATGCTGCCCAGAGTAACTCAGTCGTTCAACAGCCAGCAAACAGGCTTCCTGTTTTTATTTTTTTTTTTCTTAAATTTCTACTTCCGTCAGAGTAGTTCATCTTATAACTTCAACGTAAGTCAATTTCGGAAGGCTGTTCCATATCTCCCGACGTTCTACACCTCCTCTGTCATCAGTTCTTACAACTGGACTGCTATACGTCATTATTTCATCATCGTTTTCCTACGGCATAGAATTTCAAACCGGTTTTCTCGGGTGACGTTCACTGTATCGGGGCCAACCAACCGCTACTCCTCACCTGGCAAGACACAAGACCGTAATCCACTCCTTATGCCCACTAACACTAATATCCTTATCATATATTTACATAAGGATGAAGATCGCAGTGCAGTCTGAGGTCTTTGGTTAGGTACTAGCACGCCAGCATCTTGGGAATGAATGAATGAAGGGCAACTCCCGTTTAGCCAAGTTCTACCCCCGGCTACGTGCGAGGAAGGAAGCTCTTCTATCATACAGGAATGTATACACCTTCAAATGCATTTCTAATTAGTATTTCCTTCAAAGTAATGGGTATAAATGAGAAGGCAACAGGGGGTGGTGAAGGGAAGGTAACGTTCCAAAAGGGCTTGTATTGAACGACGACTTTTAAACTAAAAGAGGTGGCTAACCAGTGTAGCCAAGGTTTGTGGGAAGGAGAACAAACAAGAAGGAGGGAAGAACATTGGAGGATGAACAGTCGGGATGATGGAGGGAGTACTGGGTATTGCCAAGGACGAGCTTGTCATCACCAAAGGTTACACACACACACACACACATACATACATACACACACATATGTATATATACATATGAGTCCTCGTGGACCTTCCCCACCCAAGGGAGTCCACCTCATCCGCTTGGAGCAGCCTCCTAGTTGCAGAATCCCCATGATATGAGTTACTATGATCACGTGATAAAGTTACTAATTGCTAAATGACCTTCAGGATGCCTCACTGGCAAGGACAAGGTGGATTCAAGCAAGAAGTTTTATTTGGACCCGCTTGTACTCGTCAAATGACAGTGATACACTCTCGCAAAAGCGATTTAGCTCACATTATCATCTAAACCAAGCGAAGTCCGGCAACCCGTGGTGTATATACACTTGTCTGTCCATCGACATATGTATATATCCGATAAGAAGGTAAAAAACAAGATATCTTCATTAATAGACAAAACTAACATTAAAAAGTGATGCTACGGAAAAAACAATCATCTTCGATATTTTAAAGTACACAAGAAATTTTCAGCTTTTTTGGAAAAAAAAATCCTTCAATCATCAAGTACCGGCAGCGTAGGGAGGATGACAAACAAAGGTGATGGCCCAGCACACTTACGGCAACAGGTGGTGAGTTGATGAATCAAGGGCGGGGTTAGCACCTCCTCCTGCAAGGTCACCCGACGAGTCGGCCATTCTAAGTGTTCGTCGCAACACACCAGGACGGATGCGCCCGGATGGCCCGCTCTCCCTTTATCACCTCCCGCCCACGGATTTTAAGGGACGGTAATGGGGCTGATAATAGCTGGGTTGTAAGGGGTGGAGTATCACGGGAAATACCATTGTTGATAGTAAAATATGGAGAAACACTGTCAGCAGAATTCTGCACCTGTGTTAGCAACGCGCACAGCAGTCGTCAGCAAAGCTGTGTACATACATACACATCTAACTCAGCAAAACTTTTATTCTCATTCCAAGTTAACTGTTCGAATTTCTGTTGAATTTAAAAGATTATGGAAAGCATAATACAGTAATTTAAGATGTTACCGGGATTTAACACCATCAATGATATAATAATCATTAATATCATCATACTAAGGTAAAACATATCTAAGGTTAATCTATCAACGGGGCACAGCATGTAAGATAAAGATACACGAGCTCTACCATAGTACACATATACTCTTATCTTTTTCAATCGATTTCAAAATCTGTTTGGCTAACTATACATAGAGAAAGCATCTAGTTAACAGTATGGGTAAAGGGTGGGTATCTAAGTGTAGGTGGGGGCAAGTATAGAGCGTACAGTGGGTTCAGTGCTTCGACACTGGAGGTGTTTTTACGACGGGACAAGGTCTCACATGGCCCTCGTCCCGTCAGAAAAGTAGGAATCGCATAATTGGCACTTTCAACTTTCCTGCCTCAGAAACACTGTCTATGGGGGTCCCACATCGCTCAGGAGGCTGGCATCTTCCATGAGGCAAGACCACAGGTCGAAGGGTGTGGTGATGTAGGGTGAACACAGGAAGATAAGGAATTAGACGAGAAATTTTAATTTGTTCATGTCTGGAAGGCGTAGTTTCAGACGTGTGGGGCGATGTTTTAAGATTGGTTTGGTAAGGCGGTTGTTTTGTGCTTGTCGGTTCACTTCGGTGTGAACATGTTTCGTCAGTGTTGTCTGTATTGGGTGATTATTACATCCTTGGTCTGTGGCTGCCTACTACCTAGAACCTACCACTGTTAGAGGAGGGACTGATGAGTCGAGGCTGTTGAAATGCAAAGCAGAGGTAAGATTTTTATTTCTACTTGAGGAATGATGGTTGGTGATGGAGCGTTCTGTATGAGAAAGATCTACTGCTGTTGTTAAGTGTCGAGCATAATAGAGAGATCATATTGGGAATGTTTTCGTTTCGTCGTGTAGGTGTCGAGTACTTGTGGCTGTCAGGTAGCAGGGGATTGTTGTGAGTACTCTCTTCCATGTGGTTTACAGCTTCATTTGCTTTTAAACTGTGTCGAATGGCCAGGCAGGTGAGGTGTAGTTAAGGGTAGGGAGGATAGGCGGCACTCCAGCTAACCGGTAATTGTAAGACATAAGAGAGCAAGGAACAATTGTAACAAGAAAGGAGGAACAAAGAAACTATGAAAGAATATCATAGTCAAGGTAAGATAAATCCAGAACTCTTCCATAGATTCATCTTGGGTAAATTGTCAGTTAAAGAGCAATTAATTACACTCAGGGATGCAGGGGGAAGAGGTGTAGAGGACAGGACGATGTGAGAAACTGAATGACAAATTTCAAAGTTTTATACAGTGGAAGTCACTATAGGACCAACACCTGAGAGCTGCAAGATGCCAAGAAAAGACGATAACAGAATATCACAGAGGCTCGACCTATAAACGGATCATGGTCCGTCGTGAGCAGATGACAAACATTACACCGTCATGGAGCACCTTTCGTATAGGAGTCCACCTTACCCTCCTCCCGCGCAGATCGCGTCCTTCAAGCTTCAGGAGCCCCATGAAAGGGGGTCATAGTGTTAGGTAATGACAGTAATATATATATGTGTTTGTGCGAGGGCGGCGCCCCTCCTGGTCGTGCCTCGCGTTGAATGACTCCAGCCATCATCCTGGGTAATACAGGATAGGCGAGGGGGAAAGGGAGGTGGAGGGCGTTACCCAGTGTCACGCCTTTCCCCTCCAAGGTTATACCTTCTCTTAGAGGAAAGGGTGGGGAGGAAGCAGGGATGGAGGTAGGGAAGATGGATGGATGGATGGATGGATGGATGGAGGGAGGGAGGAAGGGAGGGAGGGAGGAAGGGAGGGAGGGAGGGAGGGTGTCGTAATCGCCCGCGGCCTAGGGTCGTCACGGAGGACTCGCTGGGGTGCCGCTGCTGTAAACCCTGCCTTCTGCGGTACAGATCTCTGAAGATTTACGACTCTGATTTTAACATTTAGGAACTTATAAATCAGTTGTCCTCCTGTCGTTAGAAACTTGATTAAAACGCAAAAAGATTAAAAGACAATATTCGAAACAGTCTCGACACGCAGTGTATCAGCGTTTCGTCTGGAAGTGTCGGATAACAAGTAATATCGAAGCCACTGAAGTTAATGTATGGATGTCTGGACACTTTTCTTGAAAGATCATTTATTTTGAAGTGTAAAAGTGAAGGGATGGGAGAAGGAGGATGAATAGAAGAGGAAGAGGTTCACCCTGAGGCAGGTGACAGAGGAAACAAAAACCTTGGGACTCTTGTTTGCTTCGTCTAGATCTGAAGCAATATCAGCAGCTTGAAATCATAGATTTTCAGATGAATACTGAACGATCTTGGAGACGAATCAGAACTACTTCAACTAAGAATGCTTACTTCCTCCATGCGTAGAATATCAAGTGAACTATTAAAGAAGGAAGAAAGGAAGACGACACCATGTGATAAAGCATTGTTGTAGGGTCAAGTTAGGACCCTCTTCCCTTCCTCAGTTCGACCCTGGATGCGGGTGAACGGGCACCGACCGTCATGGTGTGCACAGAGGTGGATCCTGTCAACCAAAGTCATGCTCTGGGAGCAACGTAGTGATGGTGTGAGCCAGTCATTGCAACGGAAGAGCAGCAGATACACGAGTATTTGTAAACTTTACTATATGAGACAAGTGACTGTAATCCTTGCTGCACTTGGCTACAGGATCTTTAAACCCTGTTACATTGGGCTACAGGTATCTCTGAACCTTGTTACACTGGCCGAGAATAATCTTTAACATCTGTTACACTCGGCTACAAGTATCTTTAAACCTTGCGACGCTGAACTACAAGTATCCTTAAACCTTTCTACACTGGGCTAAAAGTACCATTATACCCGGCGACACCAGACAACACAGGAGCTAAGGTTGACAGCAGATTGTTGACCAACTTCCTTGAGACGTCAAAGCTTTGTGTAAACGAAGAGCACAGAACTTCTGTCAACTTTGGTGCTTCGAAATCAATGCATAGAGGCTTCAGAGTCAATGCAGAGGAGCTTCGAAATCGATGCAGAATAGGCTTCGAAACCAATTCAGAGGAACCTCCAAATCAGCGCAGAGGGGCCTCAGGAGTCAGTGCAAAGAAGCTTCGAAGTCGGTGCAGAGGAGCTTCGAAGTCAGTGCAGAAAATCCGACAAGGCAGCGTGAGAAGTCTGTATGAACTCTTTAAATGAGAGTATTCGATTTGAGCGCACAGGTCAAGTAACAATGGCGGATGGGACACGGCTCCAAAATGAATTGAGAACCACGGACGAAGAGAGACGAGGAACCTCGTTAAGGCGGATGAAGTCTAGGGTGGCGGCTTCGACCTTGAGCTGGTTCGTACGCCCCGCGGGTCAAAACGCCCACCAATTATTACGACTCCTGCGTCTGCGTCAGAGCAGCCGGAGGGCGTCACGGGTTGCCTCCTCTGTCGCCGACCTTTTAACCTTCCCAGTAAACACACGACCCGGCGCACGTCCGCAGGAAAACAAGTTGGCTACCCACACTCTTTACTTTTCCACAATTATAAGAAAATTTCCTGAACCATCCATTTGTATCATCTTCTACCTTAATACATATACATATATATATATATATATATATATATATATATATATATATATATATATATATATAGATAGATAGATAGATTGTGTGTGTGTGTGTGTGTGTGTGTGGTAGCTGATGTGAGGACAGGCGCTTTAGGTGTTGGGAGGGTGATGCAGGTGTGGGATCGTGGCCTGACACACATGCATTGTCTTACCGCCAGAAGAGAGAGAGAGAGAGAGAGAGAGAGAGAGAGAGAGAGAGAGAGAGAGAGAGAGAGAGAGAGAGAGAGAGAGAGAGAGAGAGAGAGAGAGAGACGTCTATACTGATCTTAATCACCAATCATAACTATTCCTTATCAATCATTCTTAGCCACCTATCAGAACTCAGATCCCTGGTATTGATCTTAATCACTGATCAGAGATTTGTTCCTTTTAATTATTTAGCACCGCATCGGCCCAGATTAATGGCCTGACCTTTATTTACCAGCTGGAGGCATGACCTTTGAGGGGCATGGTCAGGTACTGCAGCAGTGAGGAGGACCCGACCTTCAGAACCTGCCAACGGCGCACCTCAGACCTCCCCTCTGCACACCATGTCTGGTTCGTTGTCAGTATCTGTAAACAAAGGAAAAAAAAAGGCCATTGAAAACTAGAGATGTTGAAATGGCACCCATCAAAAGTACCTACTTACTACACCATCTTTGTTACTCACTTATGGGTACTTACGATGAAATCTACCGTCACACTCGTTATCTCTCACTCTGGATTCAGCTGGAAATCTTTTCCTGTGTGAATCTAATTCATATAAGCTACTGTAGTCGTTCCATGTATGTGTAGCTTTGTTGGAGACTCATCTAATCTGTTTTCTTTCATGTTGAGAGGCTTTTGGGGGGCAGAGAGAGAGACAGAGAGGGGGGGGGTGTCTATGCGAAAAGTTAAACACCAAAATGCCAGCACCATCCACCAATAAACTTAACAAAAAGAACGCATCACGTTCCTTGTTAGTTTCTACACATGACTTATTTTCCAACCCGGTGAACAAAATGGCGGGAGAATAAGGCGCGCACCTGCTTTCCCGCCAAAAGTCAGTCACGTGGTACTCAGACTTCCCCTCCTTGGTGCTTGGCCACTGGCTCAGAAACTTGTGCAGCGTTGCCACCTTATACTGCAAGGATATAATTATCATCTTGCATCGTAACTTTAACCTTAATTGCTTCCACTGTATTCTCTACCTAATCAAACTCGATCTTATTATATTTTGCAACAGGAAGTGTTCATTAGTCCATGGCATCGTTGAAGACACGTTTAGGTCAATGTCTGCCCAGTAACGTGTCAGTCATAAAAACGCTCACAGACAACGAACTACGCATTGAGGCTTTTTGCAACCCACTTCTCATCACGGAATATAATATTCAAATGGATATTATTGTACTTGTGATCATTTCCGCTCCAGCAGACAATGGCGTCTGATGTTGGAGCCGTAGTGATGATAATAAAGCGTGTCACTGATATCCTAACCTTGGTCTTGCCTCCGGTCAGAAGCATGACGACGACGACGTATCTGGTAGATGTTATTTCCGTCGTATTTGGTAAAAATCATTTCATTCGATGAGTGATCATGATCATCATCATCACTACCAGTCATGAACGGTAGCGGCGCCATGTTGAGAACGAGAATCTTGAGTTGGGTCAGGGTGAAGATACGAGGTGTAATAATTACTGCCATTATGATCCAAGAGATAAGAGTAACTAAATTTAAGTCTGGTTAACATCTGATCACATTTCTTGGAGGTTATTAGACAATATCAGTGATTATTCCGGAAATGTTCTTTGTAAGATTTGAACAGATTGAATATGATGAAAGTAAAGAATAAGAAGTAAGGAGTGAGAGAAAACGTACTGAGGTGACATACGTGGATGTGTATATGATTCAGATGATGTTATCAAGGTGATGATGAAGACCAGGATCATGTGCGTGTACACACTGTACATGTAAATTCGCGGACCAAAGTCTTGGGCCACGCCAGAAGCCCCTACACACACTTCGACGTCTGATCGAAGCAATGCAAATCTTGCTCTCACAACCTTCGTTCTGCCTCTGTTGGTTGACACGGCTGGGTACAGCTTGGACCTGTATTTCATCAGTGTTGATGGCGTGGGAGGTAGTGGCTGGCCGTCCCTCATCTAGTGGTCTTCCCTTACAAAACTCGGGTCTACGGACACGCCCAAATACACGCACACACACACGCGCGCCCCCGCCTGAACATACACGCTCCTCAACACTCACTATTTAGGTGATGCGGATACCTCAGTCCTTCAGGGCTGTTATACTAAGAAATTCTCAGTACTTCAGACCAACGACCTGAGAGAATTTCGGTGCTTCAGGGCTACGATGCTGAGAGAACCGGAATCCCTCAGGGCTTCGCTGCTTAGAAAACATTATTCCTCCTGGACTACGATCTTAGGAGACCCTCACTCCTTCAGGGATACGATGCTTAGAAAACCTCAATACTTCATGATTACGATGCGAAGAACACTTCAGTAATTCAGTTTTTCAGGGATTCTGGTCAGGTGAGAGCTTGTACTCCCGAGACCATCCCTCTCGTTGCCATCAAACCAGCGATCATCCAAAAAGAGGAAGATTCTAGCTAGCGTCTTGAGGTGAAGATTGATCAAGGAGACTGAAGGACAAACAAGAGAAACGCTATTTCCATTTTCCTATTTCCTTTTATTTCCGTCTGTAATCATCGTATCTTCTCAGCTTCTCTCTTTACGAAGTCAAGGAATCGCCACCATTTTGTGGGAAGCCATCTTGTCTCAGCAGCAGCGCCAGTCGTCTGGGATTCCCTAAGCCAATCCTAACAATCAGTTTCTTGGTTTGTCTGCAGCCGGGCACCCACCTGGCAGGGGCCACCTCCACACACTTGCCAAGATCAGCCACTCCTCATCCAGCCTGATGATGGTCTCATCAATTCTAATGATCATATCGCAGGTTCAGTCCCGCGCCATGACGCCTCTTTGAGTTGGCAGCCTCGTTTTCTTGGAACAGACGAGTTATGATCCAGCTGACTGGAAAGGATGGTAATACATTCTAGAACGATCAAGCGTCGCGGTGGTGTTAGGAACTTAAGGGTGGTACACAGATCGTGGAGTTACTGGAAGCCTGGAGGTGGCTGGAAGATGGAGGTAACTGGAACTTGAGGTATATATATATATATATATATATATATATATATATATATATATATATATATATATATATATATATATATACATACATATGGCGGTGTGATATGAATGCCAAACTGGCTCTGTTGCTAGCGTTACAACAGTAATGTATTGCCGCTCCTAACGCTGTAGGTCTGCCCTCTTTAACCTGTTGCTGAGAAAGACAATAAACGAATCTAAATTTTTCTTTTTTCAACATTCGCCGATTGGCCGTACCTCTGTCCACTTTCCTTCCCACCTTCTGAACTTCCTGTCAGGACAGAGTTATTTACTTAATACAAATAACTTTACAAATTAATTCAAGGATGTTTTAATCACTGGTCGTCATGTGTTCACCTCAATTACCCATTGTTTTAGCTTTTTGGATTAAACTCATCGCTATCATGTTTCCGCTCTGGTCATTGTTTCCAAGGTGAAGCATTGTAAGAAACTAAACTCCGAGGTCAAGAAACCCCAGGCGAAGGGTGATGACTGCGGTACATATTTGCATCAACCTGATTTACTAATCAGTATCTGTATACCAAGACCGTGTCGCTTGCAAGCATATATCTCGCGAGAGGATGAGTCTGTAGTGAGTGGCAGTGAGTGTTGACGTTATCACAAGAGTGTCTTGGATAAATGATTTGCATGTGAATCACTGTTGGCGAGCGTGGGCGTATGATGGTGAAGTGGCTACCACTGTGTAGCGCTGCTACCAAGAGAAACATGAAAACGTAGGATGTAATATTTGTGTATTCTTGGTACGTAGTAATGGTGTACACCTCCTGGACGAAGAGGAATTATAGGCTTTAGCTTTCATTAAGGAAGGAGCGGGAATATGAGAACACCTGGTGCATTACAAGGCACCTTAACCTCCATCATTCCACGTACTGCGGCAACACTGGAAAAAGAAACTTGCGCTGGACACAGGTGTCCAGCAAAGGTGTTGGACACCTGTGTGCCCAATTGGGCCACTCGTATTTATAAACCTGTCTGAACCATCTGGTTCGCCTGCACCTGTGAGCAGGTGGTTGCTCATTTGTCTACCATCAGACTCACAGCTGTCTGTGAGCTGAATATGACACATTAGTCTGGATCATGTAAGTTCCTAGTGAGGTTTGTGAGCTGGTGCTTGTACGCCAGTCTTCCCCACACGGGTCGGTCGTACGTCTCACTGGGCGAGCGTTTGTTCACTTATACACAATCTCCATTTTTTCCCTAAGATCCCTCTAGATATACCTGTCAGCTGCGGCTGAGGTTTTGGTCAGGGCGGCGGCCACCTGTGGAACTTACGCAATATATCCTCGTCACTAGTTTATCAGGAGGCAGAGAACACATGTTACATTTACTCTCGAGTTTCGTCACGTTTCGTAATTATGATGATAATGATAATGGTAATAATGTGACATAAAAGATCTTGCTATCCTTAAGCATATTCCATGTATTCATACCTCTGTTTACTTAATCTTTTCTTAAGAGTAGTGTTTAATCATATAAATTTTGGCTCAACTATATACTGAAATGATTACCAACCTTTGATTATAAACAAGCTATAATTGATATGATTTCGCTTTACATCAACTACCCAGTATGAGATGTGTGTGCATTCTAATAAGAGTTTGTTCCCAATTTATCAGACATATCAGGAAAACAAAATCCCTCAGTTATCTCCGGGGTACTATGTGGTCACAATTATTAGGTATTTAAATGTTCGAAAAAAATGCCTGTAGTTATTACAACAGACTGGAATACTGTCAAAAATGTACTATGAAGTTACAAGATAATTGTTTCGTAATAGTACTTTCAAGATGATGTATAAATTATTGATTTGTAAATAATAAGATCGTTGATGTCTACATCAATGATTCTGTTCATCATCAATGACAGAGTCTGGCCTGCATGTTAACCTGTAAGAATTATAGTGTTAGAATCTCAGATCAACTCTTTGAGCACGACGGATGTCATGACCCATGAGCATGATGACCCTTGAACGCGAATTATGGGCATCACGGTGAGGGGTGTTGGGTCCAGCCTCTCTCCTATCTCATGAGGGTCAGGTCAAAGCCAACGAAGTAATGAGTAAGATTCGTACCTTTGTGCTCAAGTGTCGAACTCAAGTGTCGTAGCGTCGAACTGAAGGGTCACCGTCTTCATGTCGTTCATCTTCACCTTGGCCTCAGACTAAACTCCTGTGTCGGTCGGCCAGACGGTACCCACAGCAAGCCATGGTTATCTCTTCACTGCAATGAATGACAGAGTGAAATGCGACACAGTTTTTACGTCAATCATTACGATGCTTGAGTGAATCATTATCATGGAAATAAGGCTATAAATTACATTAAATGTCAGGGAATGACTCGTGTTAATTCTAGTGTATTTATTGATTACAGGAGTTTAGAAATATAATGAGTGTGTGTGTTATACGTCTTAGCAGATTATATGAAAATGTCAAATGTTCTTCACATAGTCCCATGTCAGAGGTAAATATGCTGCTTCCATTCGTTACACCAATGACTACCAGAAATCATGAACACATGACATCAACATATGGACAATCGTATCCTACCCAACATTATTTACATGTTTTAATTCAACAACAGATATTTATGTAAAAATATTAAATCACAAACTCGTTTCAAGCAAGACTCCATGAATATCTCTCATCACAGCAACCCACGTGAGACTTCTTTGCCTCACAACTCAAATAATCTACCAAAATCAAACATGAAGTCCACACTACAACCCACACAAAACATACCTATTACAACCATTATGTCTACTGTCATGAATTAAGCTCATGCGAGCATTACTTTCACATGTAAACTTCAGGACACGACGGGAGACTTCTGCCATTTCACACCGACCATGAATCCTTCGTAAACAAACAAATGGTCATGTAGATACGTAGCGCCTCACTCCTTCACACATCTAATCCCCATACAAGAGTAACACACGATCATATACATAGTATATACAGTATTCATATCTGTTAAATCTACGTTAATCAGTTTTAGTGTCAATAGATTCCACAAACCATAGTGATATACAACCAAATTACCTATTGGTAATGATAATTTCGACACATTTTTTTTTTCATTTAGTGACCAGCGTCAGTAAATAGATATTTTGTCTTTTTACATTAACGTCATAACCATTTTTTCCTACTTTTTGTGCAGGTGTGCAATGCCTGTAATGCCGAACATTACATACTAACCATAATTCTGCTAAATGATATCTAATCCGAGAAACAAAGTGGGAAAGAGGAAACTCAACATTTGATGGGAAGGATGAATAATGAAGTAGATAGATGAAAGAGAGTGAAGAGGTCGTGATATAAAGATATAGATGACAGGAGCAGCAGAACCCCCGGAGAGCAGAACAAAACAGAAGCAAAGCATAGATGAAAAAAAAAAAAACATAGAAAACGGAGGTACAACTGCTTCTATAAGTCCTCAGTGAAAACCTTGAAGAGTTGGCGATGCGTGGAACGACCTCTTCAAGATTTTTTTTTTTTTTTATCCACAGTGCAGGTGGTCACGGCGCCCGCTCCCTGCTGTTAGAACAGGTGAGGAACCAAGGTCGCTCAGGCACCTGTGTTCACCTTTCAGGAGCACCCTGGCCTCCTCGCCCTTTGTCGGCCCTGTTGTACTGGTCACACCCTACTACGCCCACCGTCCCTTGGTGCGTTTGCGGGCGGGGAGTGGGCGTGCTGGTGGAGAAGGTGGGTGTGAGCACTGCCACCATGTCAGCCTGTTTGAGGTGTGCTTGGAGACGCGCGTGTTGTGTTCAAGAGATGGAGGCCTCTCGAGCGCAAAACTCCCTCCCCCGCACAGTACAAATAGGTCATCCCACACACACACACACACACACACACACACACACACACACACACACACACACACATATATATATATATATATATATATATATATATATATATATATATATATATATATATATATATATATATATATATATACATATATAAGGAGACATGTCAGTAGACAAGAGATGATAAGATCAGCCACGTACAAGGCCTCTTGTGTAAACATCATCTTGCCACACCAGGTTTACATAAGACGTGATCGTATTTTAAGTATTTTGGTGAAGACATTTACTGATAACGAATCTGAGCAACGATTGCGTCAGGGATTTTATGTATTTCTAACTTACACTTTTTCGACTTATCTTTAATTTTTTTTTTGGTCCATCTTGAAATGTGGATAATCGCTTTTCTAATCATCATTTTTCTTTGTTGTATATATTGCACGATTCATCTGACATGCATGCGGCATCCCGAATTTCCTTTTATTAGTTTATTCTTTAAATTTGCTTTCTTTCAGTCCTGTAAGTCTCTCTCTCTCTCTCTCTCTCTCTCTGTCTCTCTCTCTCTGTCTCTCTCTCTCTCTCTCTCTCTCTCTCTCTCTCTCTCAATGCACATTTCTCTATCTATACAAATTTCAGCGACATTGATGCACAGAGCCGAGCGAAGGTGTGTACAAGGTCTGGGGAGGACAATGGGATGTTACGTTTGATGCGACAGACTGTGAAGCCAACGAGGAGCCCGATGCACCTCACGTTGGCACCTGTCAGTGACATGACACTATTAATCCGCCTCCAGGGGTCTGTCAGTGACGTGAATGCAATACGCCTTTTTTTTTTTTTCTAACGTTAGGATGTAAGTCATCATTAATAGGTTGTTTATATCAGAGGACGGACGAGACTGCTTGAGCTGAAGGTCAATTCTTGCTTGGGTCCTTATTACATGAATTCATTTAGTTACGTTTGCAGCACTGCTCTCATTAGTTACCAAGGCACTGAACCACACGGCAGTGTTGCCAATCTTGGAATACATTTTAGGTCTTTGCTTTATGCATATCTTATATGTTATCTATTTACACATGACGTCATATTAACATGTTATAAACATTGAACACCTGTTGTATGTAAACGCTTAGCTAACATCAACTGAAAGGTACTTAACAAATGCTGTAATCACATACTGATCACCTGTCGTAAATAATACCTGATGTAAGTGCTGTAAGTGCTTACTTAATACCTGATGTAAGTGCTTACTTAATACCTATAATAGTCAGGTTTAAAGTCAGGTCATCACAGGCAAGAGTGCAACTGTCGTGCTCAAGGGTCGTACCGTCGTGCTCAAGGGTCGTACCATAGATCAAAATGTAACAAGAGACAAGAACGTTAGTTACAATCAAACTGACGGAGCGTTTCTGGTGCCACGATGTGGGGAGGAAGGAGGGGAGGGGAGGGGGGGGATTACAAGTGCAGAGGGTGTGTTCAGTGTGTCAGGTGTGTTCAGTTCCTTGAGCGTGTTCAGCACACGAAATGTTACAGCTGTATCATAGCTAAAACGGTCGCCACCAATATCATTTCGTTATCCTACACGATATACAGGAGAAGCATAATTCTGTAGCATTGATCATGCAAGCGTTTGTCAGTTCACGCATAGTTTACCTACAGCACAACAGATAACCCCTTGAGTACAGCGACCTAACCCTTTTAAATCAAAAGACAACCCTTTGAGTACCATAACTTACCTCCTTGAGTACGAGAACTTGACCCTTTCAGAAGGACGGTTTATCTCCTTGAGTGCAATGACAACCTCTTGAATATGACGTCATCTCCTTGAGTACAGAGACTTAACGTCTTGAGTGTGATGACTTAATCCCTCGAGTACGAGATGAAAGACTTCGTACTCACTAGACTGTTATCTTACGCAAGGGATTAAACGCTCGTACTCAAGATGATAACTTGTCGAAGACAGCAAATGCGAATCAAAATACCAAACAGTAGATACGAAAATGGAAACTTCGTTGAACTGAACAACTTCAAGATCGTAAATTGGGACTTTGTGATATCATATTGACAGAAGGCGCCCGACGCTACAGTTCCTATAGAATATCGTGAGGGAGGAAATAGGACAAAACCCAAGAGTGACAGAGGAGCAGTGAACAACTTCTGTTTCTTTGCAGTAAAATGATCGTTTATTACGAGCAGAAGACAGATGCTGGCGATACTTTTCTTCATAGGGTCGGCAAAAGTAAATAATGGTGTGTAAACCACACACACACACACACACACACACACACACACACACACACACACACACACTATCCCTCCCCCTCTAACTCCCCTACTCACACACCTGCTCCCAACACAAGGGGAACACATTTAATTACCTGGTTGGTTAGATAGGCTGTCGTCGCCAAACTGGCAACACTGATCGGGATTGAAGATGTGACCAACTTACGGAGGAATTACTGGAGGGAGTCACGCCGCCCTGCCTTCACTCGTCTCATTAACTTTTTCCTCGTTACTTCGTACATGAACAAAGCTGGATCAGAATTCACAGCGTTTCATTCACCAGTTTTTGGCAATGAGTTAGAAATTAACCTCTTTCTCGAGGAGACATATTTCTTGTGAGCGTCCAAGACGCTGGACGATACACAGCCAAGCAACAACGGTGGCAAAAGCTTTCTCAGGAGGCCAGGAGAACGCACGTGAAACTCCAGTGTTTCTCTTATATTACTGTTCGTTTTGCTTAAGAACTCATCGTTACTCTTGATAGATTGGCACGGTGAGCGATTAATTGTGGTAAAGGTCTTCGTAATGACTGACTACAGGCTGGAAATGACGTCGATTGGTTCTTTACGTTTCCTCTTTTTTTTTTTTTTATCAGTAAGTGAGGAAGGTGATAGGGAAGGTGAGAGAGAAGGTGAGAGCGAAGGTGAGAGTGAAGGCTAGAGAGCAGGTGAGAGGTGGCATAATGGGGGAGAGGGAGATGGAAAGCGTAACCTTTGTTTTGATATGCGTGATTCACCGCCTCTAACACACAAACTATTCTTCTCCTTTTAGATAGTTGAGTTTACATACGACTGGATTGATGAATGATCATATGGGGGATTTCAGGCGGGCTGAGCTACATCGTTCAGTACTTCAGGAGGACAGTCTGTTTAGAGAGTAACTAGCCAGTGTGGAGGCCTCGCCCATGTGTCTGCCAGATACGTAGGGCCAACCTATGGTCAGATGTCCCGCTGTCACCTGGCTGGTCATATCATGTCACTGCTTCTTAACTCCTACTTATCCACACAGAACATCACGCCTGCTCTAAAGTACACCATCATCTGCCCTGCACAGTTTACAGTTGGTAAATAATTTAGAATTAATCCTTGCTTTATGGAAGGAAAATATAAGTAAACATACCGCGTATCGTAACATCTTATTGAACCGCAATCCTCACATGTATCCACCACTTAATACTGACTTGTGGCAACATGTCTGTTTGTTCGTTTTAACACAAAGCTAAGTCATACGAAACACAGACCATTCCTGCTGTAATGTATGTTTTGCTTATCATCAATAAACAAACTTTATACATTCTACGAAATGTTGTTATTCTGATATCAGGGAAGCGTCAAATCCGTGTTTGGATTTTTTTTTTTTCTCATGCACTACATCAAGAACTTGTTCAGGAAGAATAATCTGGATAAGGTTTGAACTGACTGAGGTAAAAGAACTGGGAAAACTTCATCTTTCCTACGAACAAATCATAAGAACAATCTGACAATCGATATAGAAATCAATTAAGAGACTTTATTAATTCAGTAATTTTGCTGACTCTTAGGATGTAACAGACACCTTTAATACGAACATCAAATATAAAGCTCTGATACTCTTTGCTTTAGTTATGTGTGTGGAGTGAGTAGATGTCTTCATAATATTTTGAGAGTTCGCTCATTGCCATAAGCAGAATTACACTAAAAGAAATCTATGGTCTATATTTTATAAGTTACCCTTAACCGTGGATCGTTTTCTCTCATCTATTGACAAATTCTCTTATTAGTGGGCTAACTGCTGCAAACTTTCTGGGTTACTCTGCTGAAGAATAGAGAATATCTTGATCTACATACATGAAATATAATAGTTCTTAGCTACTTTGTTTCTTATAATTTTAATGCTTTTCGTAAAGTATGACTAATACAAATTATGAGAAAAACACGTTTTCCCATTAAAGATATCGATAACAGGTTACATCAATAAGTAAATTTTGTAAATCCTGGAACCTTTCAAATATTAAGAAACTGGCGAGCATTGAGAGATCTCTGTGTGATTATGGGAAATACTCTATCCACACGCTTGACTGTGTTCAGGATGACTAAAGCATAGCATTTCATTCAATATATAAAGTGAAATCTAAGCTTTGCTTATTAAATTGAATATCTTTCATGATGAAAATACACAGTTAGTAAAAATATCTCTCGTGTACAGCTGGTAAAGTCTCTGTTTATTATGAATGAGTCTGAGAGTTGATGGTGTATGCAGGTTTAGACCAAGGTAAACATACAAGAAAGTGCAGCAACTGTGGTATGCACATTCGTATTATTTCTATACAGTCGGCGGAAGTCACATATACAAGGGTTGAGCCGGCTAAGTAGAAATTATGTGAGCACAGATAATTGAGCTCCCCTTAGATAAAATACATTATATCAAAGAAAACGAACTTCCGCTTTGACGTTCTTTAAAGCGTGGGAAATATAGGCCAGACCCTCCCGGGCGATGCCGCTGCAGGAAGCAATGCTGAAATCTAATCCAGAACTTCAGCATTTTCCGTGAAGCGTAAGTCTCTAATTCTATATGACGTACAGGAAGGAATCATGAATCATTACGTCGATATGAGATGAAGCCAAAATTGATTCCTTTGGCTATCAATTTTAGGTGCAAGTAATGAAGGTGAGGAGCGGCCGACGCCTCTGAGTACGTAAAGCTGTGATATAATTTTATGGGATAATCGGTGATGACAGAGGTGAGGTGGCGAGCGTGCAGATCCCAGGAGTCAGAATATGGCTCACATTATACTATACGTAATGGGTGGTAAAACGTTCAAAGCGTTGCTTACGGTGAAGGCAAATCATATAGGGTATATAAACGGTCAAGTCTTCGTGGTGTATACGGCAGCCATTGACCTACAGAAGGACACATCTTTTCCGTGTTGCTGAATATGATTTTCTGGTCCCTGACTCTACATTTGTCTGTATATTTCTGTATCTTTGTGTCTGTCTTTTTTGTATTTGTCCGAGAGAAACACAATGGAATACTTATCATTTTTTTGTGCTTTTCTCGGAGTTCTGTCTGTTTTTTCGAATAATTTACATAATATGTATCTTTTCTGCTTCATACATGTATCTATTAGTTACATTTTCAACATTGCTTACTTATAAATGTGAAACAGTCACTCAAGGTCTATACGACTGTATTTGTTTGTCTATGTGATTTTGAGTTTGTGTTCGTATATTTTTACGTTTTTCTGTTGATATCTACACGAATTTCCATCTGTGATTGTGTTTGAGTCTTTCATTATCTTTGTTTATTATCATTTGTATGTGTTTTTCTTATTCTTTGCTCTTTTCATCTGTCTAGTTACCACAGTATACATCGCTACCACTACTCCTACATTGCTCATTAAGCAGACTGTGCAAACGCGAGCATCTCCATTGCTTAAGACTAGTCCATTCGAATCTATCTATCTATCTATCTATCTATCTATCTATCTATCTATCTATATATATATATATATATATATATATATATATATATTTGACGTCACGACGTTTCATCTTACACAATGGCTATTCATCTCTATGTGTTAAAGTATGTCAGTCGGCCATGCTCAGTTATCGTTCTTATTGTAATATTCTACTAATTGGAGTGTTTCTGAGTGACATTAATTCTATTATTATTATCATTATGATTATTATAATCATTATTATCATTATCGTTAAAGACTGAAGAATAAAGGTGATGAAGGAAGATATGGGATGACATACGTGAAAAATGAATAATCAACGTAAAGCAAGTTGCCAGATCATTATGTAGATGATGAACGGGAGATGCAAACACCATTTATACATGAAATAAACTAAATGTAATGATTACACCTTATGTAATGCCTAACATTGCCACCTGACGAGGTGGCCGAGTGGTTAAGGCGTTGGACTGCTAATCCAATACGGTCTCCGTGCGTGGGTTCGAATCCCATCCTCGTCGCATGTTTTCTGCTCCCATGTAGCGTTGTGTGCAATGTATCGCATCTAATGATACCTCACAAGTTAACGATAAATTCTACGACGATTTTTTCTCATTAAAACTTGTTGTATAACACAAGATATCGTAAAATACTGAGGGATCGAACACTGGTAAACATCTTGCAAGGCAGCATTGCTCCCAACAACGCCACCGTCAGATCAAAGATGTTTAAGTGACCAGTTATGAACTTACTCATTCTGATTAACAATTTACCTCGTGTAGATCGTATAAAGAGACCCACGTTGTATTGATTCATACTCGGTAAGCTCAAGTAACAACAACAACAACAACAACTACTACTACCACAAAAATAGCGGTAGCAGAAATTATAATTCATTTGTTGAATCAGTTGTGGCCAATAAACGATAATATATAAATAAAATGAACAAAAAAAGAAAGAAGCTCTTTGAGGACGAGTCCTCTCCGCTGGGTCCTCTCCACTGCGTCCTCTCCACCTGGTTCTCTCCACTGGGTCTCCTCTGCTGAATCCTATCTAGCGGGTCCTCTCTTCTGGGTCTTCTCCACTGGGTCCTCTCTTCTGGGTCTTCTCCACTGGGTCCTCTCTTCTGGGTCTTCTCCACTGGGTCCTCTCTTCTGGGACCTCTCCAATAGCTCCTCTGTGCTGGGTCCTCTGTGCTGGGTCCTCAGCTTCGGCCAGTTGCGTTACCCAACTTCATGTGTGTACCATGAGGATTGATCGCTCCTGCAGAAGAGGATTCCTGTGTAGTTACCACACAGACCACGTCCCACACGGATGACGGCTGCTGCTGCTGCTCTTGCATACACAAATAATAAGAGCAGAGTAAATCAGTCCTTTACGATAAGTTTTCCCTCACAGATGTTATACTGTTCTTCTTTAGTATCATCACAGTTTAAACTAATGCTCACTGATAATCGATTTGTATTGATAATATGTCCATCGAATCCAATTATCAGTGACGCTTTCAAAGTATTGCTTGAATGTAATGAAAGGCGACGTGTCTTTCAACTGTAAATGCACAAACAAACAACAGTTCAAAAAACATACGACACCTTTTATTGGCACATGTGACCCCGGCATGTGCACAGCCTTCTCTCACAGTCGATGGTCGAGTAACAAGTGTGTCCATACTCTCAACAACGCCAGAGAAAGTACATAATTAGAATGATTACTCTGAGAGTTAAGGTCACTTACGAAAAGGTTAGACACGTGATATTTAGCGTTGCGTCCTTACCTCTCGTTCCTCATAATCTATAATAGCCAATTAAGAGCAGGTGATCTCATTAACCCCACCCAGGGCTGGATGCTACCCAGTCATCAACCATGTCCAAAGGATCGAGACTAGCCAAACAATCAGGAGTTAATTACCTTTAACATTCATTAGGGGATACAGTCGGCGCGATGGGCCCGGAAGGCAGGGTCACATCTCATTAGCAGTTGACCTGCTGCTTGATCCTGATCGTTGATTGGGCAAGAGAGGAGGGCAGATGATCTCCTGGTATGTCACGAAGGTTGAGAACCACCTTGTTCGTGTATGTGATTATATATTTCTCTTTAACTTCTGAACTGTAAGGAGGAGGAGTAAGGGGAGGGAGGTGAACACTTGATAGGGCCTCAAGTGTGTGTAACTAGGTTTGATACACTTCCAACGTTGTAGCTTGATCTACCTCCAAACATCGTAACAAGTAGATTCCCAAATATCTTAATCTCATGAGCACGACGGTTCGCCCTTGAAGCACGACACCACGACGCTTGAGAACGATGTCATGACCAGTGAGCACAACAGAACGACACTTGAGCTCCGAGACACGACCTTTGAGCCCTCACTATAACATGTGGGCTGGTAAATGTAAAGTGATGTTGCTAAGTTCTCCAAGGCCACCATCTTGGTTCCATCAAGCTTTCCTGATCACATTCCCTCTCGTCTGTCTTGTCATCATCGTCCGACGTCTCCCACTCTTGACATCTCCCCACCCACCTATATGCTCCCCCTCTCTCTCTCCCCCACGCTATCACGACTCATCACGCATGACGTCAATGGGACTTTGATGCCCAGCAACCATAACGCATCTGTGAGGCCATTCCGACGCTTAATATGCTTTCTTAATCTCCTCATTTATCAAGCCACATGGTACGGTGAGGGCAAGCCACCACAGGCACTCTCTAGCCTCCAGTGTATAGAGTTAACACAAAAAAGACATAAATAAAGCAAGTGATCAAGGTGGGTTGAGAGGCATCATGTGTTCAGGACAAGAATAGACAGAGGTGACGTCAGAACACACAGCGCAGTACAGAACATGATAAATCAAGTTACAGAGATAGGTTGAGGGACTCACGTTCTCGTTACACAGACGCACACATATTACAGGTTGGGTCATTACACAACGTACGTGAACTGGATAGGAATGTATGTGTGCTGGAGCCACCACCAACACGGACAACGCACGTCATCAACCACGTCATACATGTTACTTCCAGCGTTTGGTCGCCTCACCATCGTATGATGGCATACCAAACGGGTCATGTGTCCTATCGTCTGGTGTTGACCTCTTGCCTCAGACGTCATTCTTGGCTAAGCTTGCAATCCCTTCTACCTCTCCTTGACCCGGCCAGGAGCCTTGACGACAGCTGTCAGTCAGCCAGAGTTCATGCGAAGGTAAGGAATGTCACTGATATTTGCATAATGTGATATGGCAGGCTTGGCAGTCGAGGCGTTTCTCGTGCCAACAGTGTGGTAGTCGTGTGACACTGAGGAATACGATTTATTTTCCCTTAACAAGAGCATGATCATCCATCCTTGTGTTGGGTGATGACATTATGGTGACGGATGATTATGTATAAACAAATAATTACTATATCTTTTTTGAGTATGATTATAGTCTTTTTCTTAAGATTAATAGATTGATATTGGAAATGTTGTTTCATTTATTGTTCATCCGATGATTCACTTATTTTCTATACATCTATACTTCTGAGTTTAATTCCCATGGCTGCTTCTCTCCCCACCAGTAAGCTTAGCTCCCTCGTACACTCCCCATCCTGCTCACCCAAGCAAGTGTGGCCGCATCACATCCACCAGCGACCTGGCTCTCCGTGGTTACTGGCCAATTTTGGCACATCTTCGTTGTGCATGATCGTCATCAGTGAAGACCCGAGTTGCCTGGTCTACCGTGTTGGTCTGATGATGAAGTAGGCGTCCTGCCCACTGCTCTTCTATGTGGACACCAACTACACGAGGATTGACTGTTATGAATACGTGTTTATTTTCTTGAACCGCTGAGCTGGGAAATTCTCTTCCTTCTATCGTCTTTCTTATCTTCCTACAACTTTTCCACCCTTGAAAAATCAGATCTACAAGGCCCAGCGGAGCACCAGTGAATTCCCTCAGTCTTTTCCTCTCATTTCTTCTTCTTCCGTCGAGCGTACAGTGAGCAGAGAACAGAGTACACACAGTAGAGACTGTACAGTGGCGACGGCTCCCGGAGTCAGTTCGTTTGTGAACACACTGCAGGTCAGCAGCATAACTCTCATTCCTCTTGTCTTTCACAAAAAGCTCGGCCATGACCTCAAGCCACTTCCTGACGGGCCTGGGTCATGAGTCACCTGCACAACCGTGCTCCCCCCGCGCACGTAACTGTACCCCTCTCTCGGTGGGAGGTACTTCCTTTCCCACAGCCCCTCACCTCACCTAAGTCCATGATGAACGAGGAGTCTCAGGAGAGCTCCGGCCGGGATGCTGGGCTAAGTTTTTGCTTGATGAGGACAGCGGCCTCTGTGGTGTGTGTGTGTGTGTGTGTGTGTGTGTGTGTGTGTGTGTGTGTGTGTGTGTGTGTGTGTGTGTGCGTGTGTGTGTTTGCCTAGGCCGCGGACGACAGGTGCAGGCAGGAGGCGCAGCGAGTGGTCACTAGCTCTTGACGTGGCAGACGGACGTTGACCTGTCTCCACTACTTCAATACACACACACACACACACACACACACACACACACACACACACACACACACACACACACACACATTCGCTCTTACTCAGCTGCCAGCATACACGTTCAACAGATCATATGTGTGCTGAAAAGTCATACATACAGAGTCGTCCATACACATGCATGTGTGTGTGTGTGTGTGTATGTGTGTGTGTGTGTGTGTGTGTGTGTGTGTGTGTGTGTGTGTGTGTGTGTGAGGGCGACTCTGCCTGTGCACCGGTTTTGGCTGAGGGGAGGAAAAAAAAGCTGATAGAGCGAGAGATGTCTTGCATACTGATGACTTCCTCGTTAAACCTCATTTTGTCACACACACACACACACAACACGCTAGATGCTCCGGGGTGGAGTTGAGGCAGGTGTTGGGGCAGAAGCAAGACAGGTGTTGGGAAGAGTGTGGGGGAAGAGGTAGAGCAGGTGTTGGGGAAATCTGTTTTTTGGGGGGATGACATCAGCAGGAGGTCTCTCTCTCTCTCTCTCTCTCTCTCTCTCTCTCTCTCTCTCTCTCTCTCTCTCTCTCTCTCTCTCTCTCTCTCTCTCTCTCTCTCTCTCTCTCTACCATTACCTTCCCATGGGCATCAAGATCCTGACGGCGCCTAAGCAATACACTGCAGGAGACGTCTCCCCCCTGTGGCAGAGCGCTGGAACAAAATGTTACCCAAAACCTAACATTTCCAGAGACCTCCCACTTCAAAAAGTTTAACAGTTCTAGAGACCTGACAGTATTAGAGACCTGACAACATTCGAAACCTAGAAGAACTAGAGACCCAGCAGCGCTATTGGGCAAGAGCACAAGAAACACTAGAGATCTGACAATAACAAAGACCCAAGAATCCTGATCTCATCTCCTCTCGAGACTTAACAGTGACTGAGAGAACAGTACGAAGAACAACTCTACTAGAAACCCAGCATCACCAGAGACCGAGCTGTACCAACAGTTTGGAAGTGCGTGGCACCAGAAACCTAATCCGGGTCTAGAAAACAGACTTAACTTGACGTGTGACCCAGCGAGGTGACGACCACTTCGCGGAAGACGCGAGCCTTCAGCACGACCCTCGGTAGCACGACCCTCGGGCATGATAGCCCAGACTTTAAGGTCAAAGGCATGACCATCATACGTGAGGGTCATACCATCGTGCTCAAGGGTCTTGTTTAGAGAGTTTAAGTTCCAGTAGAGATGCGGAAGATGGCCCATACCACCTAATGACGTTCGTGATCTCTGATGCATACTGAGTGTGCTACTGTAACTAGTGATTAAAAGTCAAAAGACATGAGAGAAATCAGTAGATTCATAGTTGACGATCGGCCGACAGACAGAAGATATTAGAGTCTCTGAGTTGGATCTTCAACATTATGAAAGGATATGAACTTCATGGAAAGGACCCATAGGAAGTCCTGGCGCAGCCATAGGATACTGATCAGGATGTTCAAGGCTGTGTGTGTGTGTGTGCGTGTGTGTGTGTGTGTGTGTGTGTGTGTGTGTGTGTGTGTGTGTGTGTGATGGTTCGCTATACCCTCTCACGACAACCTCCGGAGACCACTTCGCTGAGGACGGTTGCTGATGGAAATATCTGAGATCTTATAAAGGTGACTTGGCAAGTGAGTGGTGACAGAGGGAGTGGGGAGTTAATCAAGGTCATGCCAGAGGACGCCTGGGTAGAAGTGCTCCTGGCCAGTAACTTGTGTACAAGCAAATTGTCTGGATCTGGCCACTGATAAGCATAAGAGGAAGAGGAAGACATGTTTGTGGTGTCCAGAGAAGAGGACTGGTATCGAACAGAGGCGTGTGATGATTCAGTACACGACTCCATAATTAAGTTATTATAGAAATTATAAAGTAGATATTAAACAAGAGAGATGAACAGCATCGCCACTGAAGAATACGACCCAGGAAAACTTTACCACTGAAGAAGACGACCTAGGATAAGTTTGACACTGAAGAAGACGACCCAGGACAACTGTACCACTGTTGACATAAAGTTGCCCTGAACAAAGAACAAATAAGTCTCTCCACTGTGTACACAGCTCCAGACTCCACAACAACCTTCACTTATAGATCTCGTTAGCGACTCGACCAAACGTCGCCAGTAAGAACGAGAACCAATTTACTGAACGATGATAGATACATCAAAGCCACATCAGTCTGTCTAATACTTCTGTCATGAGTTGACAATATATACATATATCCTAGCCTGAGCCAGGCACCCATTTTATCGACCAACCTCTAGGGGTGGATGAACAGCTGGGTTGACTGTGGACTGTGTATATAGTACAAAAGTCTTTAGAAGAAGAAGGTACGACCAAATTCCTGCAGCTGAGTCACGGTGGACTGGTATAGTTCAGAGGAGGTCTTGGTCCACAAACCCTCTGGTATAGGACCCCTGTAATAAAGGTACAGCAGCCTTCTGGTACAGGAACCCTCTCCTACAGGAGGAGCCCTCTGGTATAGGCTTCTTCTGATACAAGGTACTGATTCCCCTGGTACAGGAACTCTGTTATCTGGCATACCGTTTCCTGTACATGCTCCTCATCTCCTAGTTCCTCCTCGTCCACCTCTCCTTACCTCCAGGAGCCTCCGTCCACTCCCAGCCTATATCACTTCCCCACTCCCGACTTCACAGAGACTCAGGTCGTCCCTTCGACATGGTAAGTCATGGGTAGCATTACGAGGGAAGAGAAACAGGGAAAAAAGAAATATCGTTTAACTCGATCTTTAGCAGGATCAGCCATATATGGTGCCATGATGTTGGCTTTTCTTTTGTACCTCAATGTGGAGGATAAACACCTTTCCCCATACAGAAGTGGAGCTGACGGACTGGGGGAGACTGGGTGTATATGGGCGTCTTTCACCCTTGAACACATAATGACAGACTCGAGTCATGGCCAGCCAGCTTGAGGGTTGCCACATGGCAGCTGGATGACAATAGGTACTCTGGCCTTCTGGGGGCTCAGCAGGTGCCAGGTGTGTCCAATTATGTGGCAGGAAGAGTTACACGAATGCCATTTATCTTTTAATTGTGTTTATATATTTGTTTAAGTGTTTGAGCATCATGAATAACCTTGAGCACTTCATGAATACGCACACACACACACACACACACACACACACACACACACGCACACACATGCACGCACACACACACACACACACACACACACACACACACACACACACACACACACACACACACACGATATTTTGTTCACCTGTGGCCAACGCCCCACTACCCGAGCTCATCTTCCCACGGTACACAGAGCCAGACCTCACGTACTGTACCAACACATTTCCATCTTATCTGGAGACGAAACGAGACGAGATGGCGAGATTAAGAGAAAGTTTTAAATACAAGTGTTGAGATCAATCCGACTCATCTTGAGTATGACCCGACTATTGCAAAATAACCTCACCCTCAACTCGAACCGTCCTGAATAAGAATGGATTTCATTGGTGAATATTTAGATTAATCAATTTTCTTTCCATGACGAACCCTGGTTCATGAAGCTGCCTGGCACCAAGAAAGACGACGTGTGTGTGTGTGTGTGTGTGTGTGTGTGTGTGTGTGTGGTGAGCAAGTGTATATAACGACCACTTGCATGTAGCGACCACTGGGTATAATGATCACTTTTATCACAGTGGTTCCGGCTTTCAGCGAACGTGAATGTACACACATCAACCACTTTTGTATAACGAAAACGGCGTGCAGTGACCTAGTATGTACAGGCGTTAACATGACCAGCATCGCAGACCCGACATTATACTCGTATTTCTCTTTATTTCCACATGAATTTCCCGAGAGAATGAAAAGCCATGTAATCTCATCTTTTGATCTTGAGATGCGAGAGATCTATCGTCCTCCAACCACTGCCTTTCAGTATTTCACAAAGTAAACCTGTATACCATGGATGACCAGAGTATACATACACACACCGAGTTCCCAGATCACAATCGCTTCCCATAATTCAACATCATTTTCGTCAACTATAAAAGGCGACTTCGCCTCAGTAATGCCAGCACAATTGACTGATAAATCAGAAAAATTCACCACATTTCTGCCGAGCTGAGCTCAGAGGGGGAACTCCTTCCTGAGTCATGATTGGCTGAGAGACCAGGAGGCTACGCGTTATCTGATTGGAGGAGAAGATATGATAGAATACGTTATGAGACAGCCCACAGTATAATGGTCTCTGCCACTTGCTTTATGATGGGGGAATTCTTCATCGTATTCATATCATAATGAAGGAAATAATAAATGATGAGGGATGATATGCACCGATGTAATAACAGGGAAAGAAATAATGAAAATTTTCTTCATATGTTCATGATAATAATAATAATAATAATAATGATAATAATAATAATAATAATAATAATAATGATAATTCATGATCTCTGCAAGATTGCGTTCATTAGCGTCAGTACGTAATGCAATGGAGTTTATTTGCTTTCTGTTCTAAAGAAGAAAATGTCCAAATTTCTTCAAAAGTGTTTGTTGATATATTTCTATCATTTCAGATATATGTTAGCAAGAATTTAAGATTTTAGAAAAGAAGTTTCAGTGAAATATCACCGTAAAGTATAATTTTGTCGCACCCTGTATAGTAAAGACCAAACTCATGATAATGTTGTACGTTCTACATTATCTTTACTATACATCATACCTAAGGGTCGCACCCTGGTGTTCAGTGGTCGTATCGTCGTAATTTAAGGTCGTACTATCATCCTCAAGGGTCGTGCCGTCGTACACAATGGTCGTGGATTCTTGCAGTGGGGATGGCTTTTATATCAGGTTAACAATCTTGTATTGTTCTATAAACGGGGCAAAGTGCAACACGCCATCATCATAATTCTATAATGCAGAGCTTGATGCATATAGATGAGAAATGAGAGAGAAGTTAACTTCAGCGTATGAGTGATATATGAGACATAACGAGTGTGGTGAGGAGCCATATCAATCTAACTATCAAGAGATATAATCTTGTGGGAACTTTGCATGAACCAGAGTGGCGAGGAGCTATATCGGTCATGTATCATGAGATATAATCTTGTGGGAACTTTGCATGTGCTCGAGAGGCGAGGAGCTATATCAGTCAGGCATCAAGAGGCATAATCTTGAGAACTTTGCATGCGCTAGAGTGGCGAGGAGCTATACGCCTTCTGTCATGGGATATAATCTTGTGGGAACTTTGCATGATCAGCATTGCTCCTACTAGTTAAGTTCTAAGCCCTTGGTGCTAACTGCGAAGAAGCTCGCTACCTACTTGCTTAAGACTGGAAAATAGGCCTTATCTTCTTTCCAGCGTCGTCGTATAATAGTTTATTATACTTAGATGCTCTGTACGACTCTTCAGCACGACGGAACGACCACTGGGTATGATAACCTGGTCTTTGCCGTATCGCTTTTACCAAAGATAATTTCGTCGTGTTCAAGGGTCGTCCTGCTGTGCTCAGGGTCGTCCCGTCGTGCTCAAGGTCGTCCCATTCGTGCTCAAGGGGTTAAGATTGTAGGTGTCTGTATTTCGTGCCCTTCATCAGACACGTCCACAGAATAAGAAATCCCCAGTGAACCTGATCCTGTATATTGTTTACTCATTACTCCCTAAAACAACCCATGTTTTGACGTTCTCGTCCACCATTAATGATAATCAGATCAACTGCTGATGACGTCTACACTAACTTGTGACGTTCAAACGTAAAAGTTCATTTGCGAGTATTTCACGGCCATACGTACGTACCTCCAGAGGCATGGCTGGGCAGGTAATAAAACATAGAAAGATATTAAAACCGAAGATAAGGACTTGTAAATATGCAAATGGTGTCTGGACAATGTCTCTTATCCAGCGGCGTGACGGGGATGGCTCCCCACACCACGGCAACTTTTTGCCATATTTACGCTTTTATATGGTAGGCAGGTATTTAGTGGCAACTCATCCTTGTTAATGAGGTAAGAGAGACACAAGGGGGAGCAGACACTAGAGCTCCTGTAGGGATAACATTGCAAGACCTGCGTGGCGGATCCGAATGGCAAGGGTGGTGGTGGTGGTGGTGTGCGCGCGCGTGTGTGCGCGCGTGTCTGTGTGTGTGTGGGGGGGGGGGGGGTTGATGATGCTGTTGTTGTTGTTGTTGTTGTTGTTTGGGAAACGGATACCGGATGACGTTGGTCGCGAGGGAATACGTTTTACTGGCAGATATACTAGTAATCTGTTGATGTTTTTCATATAATGGCTTCTACGAAAACTTATAAATACACACACACACACACACACACACACGCACACACACACACACATATCACTTGATGACTCATGTATAATTACCTTACATATAGGCCCTCATTCCTCACAAGTAGCCTTCTCGTGTCAACAAATTCTTCAAGCGTCTGGCTGAGGGACTCGACCCCGTGCTCCAGGCATCGTGATGACCATCATGAACAACCTGGTGGTTCAACAACCTGGTGTTAGTAACCTCTACATAAGGAACTAATTAAGATTAACATCAATCTAATGATTCCCTTCTTACTGTACCGCTAATCAGGTAATCAATCCTTAATTGTATCGTCTTTTTCGTCTAATTAGAAATCTTTGCTGGACGATGTTATCTCATGTTTTCTCTTAACGAGAGAGAGATAGTCAAATTACTCTCTAATTAAGTGGTTTCTTACTAATGAATCGGTGATTTTAATCAATTGACTTCATTTGTGGTGGGATGAGGTTAACTTTGTTCAGAAAAAAACTGGAAATTAGTGACACTTTCACAAGAAACAGATTATTTGGTTTTAAACCTTTTTTCGGAAATACTTCAAACTTTATCTGCTTAAAGTCTTAACAAACAGTCACCATTATGACTGGGTTATAATGGTTGTTAAGTGAAGACAAAATGAAGACGAGGGAAAATATTGCATACATATCAAAATGGCTGTTTACATATCAAATGCAAGTTGGAGTTTTGTATACACGAGATTACTCGTCCGTGTACAGTTTCGCCACACAGGTACCTGAGTCATGTTTCACGTCATAGGAGGAAAAGACGCTGGAAGTAGTCAGTCAGGCGGTGGGCGCGCCAGAATAAGGCTCAGGCGGGGAAAAAGTCGCCACGCGCGACTGTGTTAAACTGGGAGGCTGCTAAGCGGGACACATGTCGCCAGAAGATATAGCCAGAGAGGGGAACCGGGCAGATGGAGAGAGAGAGAGAGAGAGAGAGAGAGAGAGAGAGAGAGAGAGAGAGAGAGAGAGAGAGAGAGAGTCGATGATTAAGTCAGAAATTAACGACACAGGAAGTTGTTCCCGGGCGTGACAAGGAGCGGGTCATGCACGCCTCACTAACTAGCTACGCCCGTCCACACCTCTACACCCGTCCCTCTCGCCCCTCCACTATGGCCTTGCCTCCCACACCTCCCCATACCTCCGTCCGGTGACACACAACCCACGCTCGGCGCGTAGGTCGCCGCTGCAGGCGTGGCCACCGATCTCTCAGCTTTACGACCATGGAATACCAGCGGTGATTCATGGCCAATAAACCCAGTGGGAGTCATGTTCTTTCATTAAGAGTTCTGGTTTATATATGGGCGTTGTCCCCGTTGATATATTCCCGTATTTCTGGTTCCTTGTGGTGGCTCTGATGGGCTCCTTGTGATGGATCTGATGGGTTCCTCACGGTGAAGATCAGTTAGATATTTTGTGGAGGATATCTACCAGATCTGTGATGGGTTCTTGCCTCACTGGGAAACAGTCTAAAGATAACAAAAAGAAGTGTTGGGCAGAGATGATGACCGACATAGGGGAATAATTGTTGTGCTTAGACACGACAAAGAACACTTGGTACTTATAGTTCGAAAGTGATCAAGTCAAAGAACATATGCACCTCACGCTAACAGAAAATGTGCATGCAAAAGCGCCAATTGCGGTATATGGCTGAATATACCGAAGTTCACGTGGGACGTGCTCAATCAGTCATAGACTATACCTGGTTTATGTAAATATATGTATCCTGTATAGGGGAATATATACTAAAGTCACATATCTAAGTTTAAGCGTGCTCAGGTATCTCCACATCTTTGCTGGATGGTTGTAGCCAAATTGGTTATCAAGTTTAATATGGACAGGTGATATAACATGCTGACGGTGTGATCATGAACAAAAGCTCACAGGTGCTTTTCTTCATATGTCTGGTGAAATAACGAAAGGAATTTTAATGACAATGTTGAACAGTCTGCAATGCATCCCACTTTACAAACATAATGACTTCCTACCTCCGGGGCTCGACATTAATACTACATGAAAACTTACTTCAGAAGGAAAATGGTAGGCGTTTGACCTCTTGTTTTTTCTATTTCACAACTTGACGACCCTGATGAATCATGGTACTATGGAACAAAGGCTGTCTATGAATGAACAAAGATACAACTGGAACAGGTTTTGGGGCTACGATACAGTAGCCAGCCACTAGCCCACAGCTGTGGAACAGGTCCACAACACCCGGCCATGAGTCTACAACCATGGTACAGCCTGGAGCAGGTCCACAACACCTGTCCATCATCCTACAACACGCTCCACCAACAAGGTTGTGAAGTATGGTGTTGTAGAGGCGTGGTGGAGACTCACCAGTGGAACTTATCAGCGTAGCTGGGTGCCCGGTCCTCTTGTCATGTGCCACTCAAGATCGCCCAGCCCAAGAGTTACGGCCACTCATGTGTCATTTGAGGCTATGTTACCGTCACTCATAAAGACCGAGGACACACGCGCGCGCGCACACACACACACACACACACACACACACACACACACACATGCAGATGTATAGCCAAATTCCCAGGTGAATACAGAGGAGCATTAGTACATGTAGTCTTCTATACACATATATATCGGAAGACACATACACTGTACAGAAAACTTAACTTACTCCTATATATGGACACTTATACATACATATATATATATATATATATATATATATATATATATATATATATATATATATATATATATATATATATATATATACCACGCCTATTTACATATTGTAAAATAGTTGATATTGTTTGGGCTTCTGTTCACATCAGTTATGAGAGTTGTAAAAGAGTAAGTGGATCATAACCTATACTAAACCATAGCCCTAACAAGCTATCTATTACCGAGGCTGGTTTAGTCCAGCAGTAGTTTATCATCATCTACGCCACGAATGAGGAACCTAATAATCCCTCAACATACGATCAGCAACAGCACTCGAGCAGGAAATAACTCTGGCTTGATCTGTTGGGTAACTGACGAGTGTGACTCACCAGCAGGCAGCCAGGAGCCATGTTATATTTTCTTTATATACCAAGGTAGAGTAATTGGGCTCATCAGACGTCAGCTGCCCAAACGACCCGATGGTAACATTTCGCCTCACAGTAAGATGGATTCAGAAGCTCTTCATAAAACCCGATCCTCTTTCATCAAACAAAACATGACAGTAATAAATAACCCCAGATACTCCCTCATGTAAGAGCTGTGATTTGTCTCGTAGTGATATTTAATAACTTTACGGGTGAGTGCGTAGTTATGTCATACAAAATACATGAGGTTCGTGTTTTTTTTTTTCCCCAGTCCGAAATTCGTATTTGAGGTATCGTGGCGGAGGTGTGAGAAAGTGATTAGTGTCATATTCCAGGATGGGAGAAGGTGATTATATCTGAGGCGGAACGACTACTGTTGGCTAATCTATGAAGACGTGGTCTGTTGTGTTGTGGAAGTGTTCTAGTATACAGGCTACAGGCGAACCATAGAGAAGGGCAAGAAATGCAAGTATACAGGGAAGGACTGCATTTCTACTGGCGAATACTGCATATATACAGGTGAGAGCAGTAGGTATGGAGACGAGGATGACCTTCATACAGGTAGCACTGTAAGCATACAGATAAGGTCAGGAGACGTACAACTGTGGGAGGTAAACATACAGGTAGTAGGCAGATCGAGCATCAAGCTACTCGACATTGATCACTCTTATTGAAAATAAATTTGACATAAACAAAAAGACGGAGGAACGTCGAGGTAGCCACAGGTCAACATGACCGCCTTGCGGTAGCACCCTCCTGGCTCGTACAGCTGGTGGTCACGTCCAAATCGTGACCTGTATTAGGTAATTCTGACACTGATTAGTACGAGCCCAACTTTCTCACCACATACCAGACATTATCAAGGCTTCAGTTCTTTGGATTTTACAGCAGCGTTTAGATGTCCAATCTCGGCCGCTAAGTCCAACAGCTACAAGAGGTTTATGAAGGGAAATTGAGCATAAAAGTATTTAGATATCCGTCAGTGCCTGAGGGATATACTTCTGTCATGTACAAGACCATAAGATATGATTTACATCCATGAAATGTGGTCGTAAATCAGTTTGGATGTGACTGAAACGTGAAAGTCAAACATTTTCTTTCCAGGTAACATGATCGTGTTATACCTTTATTCCATAATATGGCTGGAATTAACCAGTGAGAGTAAACCACGTGAAGAATCAAACTCTGCCACACAGAATGGCCAGAGTGAAACACTCAACATGCATGTGGGCTGCATGTTGCAAGGATGATCAATGGATGTGACGATTCAAACACAGTGTGTTCAGGACGCAAAACTAACTCACACTGGGTAGATGAAGCAGAAGTATATCACACTAAGTAGACGATGCAAAACTAATACATTTTAAGAGGAAGATGTAACAATTCTTCACTCTAGATGGGTGATACAACACAAGCATATAACATGTGAAGGAAGCTACATAAGTCTGGAGTTCAGAACATAATATGTGGACTTTGTAGCACAATGACATAGCACGTGGACGCTGAAGAACTGAAATGACGATAATAACAGACGACTTTTGAACAATGAAACACTGACGCTTAACATCCAGACTCTGCAACAGAAAACTAGAATAAGAATGATGAAACATCAACAAAGTATGTGGGATTGCAACACTAACACTCGAAGTCTACATTCTGGAGATTTAACAACACATTGCAACACAAGTATACTCTGAAATACTAATACACAAAGTGACTTTGTATTTCAAGGCTAACACATATCTTTTTGTGCTTGATGTAATTCCAATACTAGTGTGTGATATCCAGTCATAGTAGGAAGAATACTCCTCACAGAACATTGCAACAGTCTCGCTTGTCTTTGCAAAATTGCAACATGGATGTATATGACGTGTGTGTAGGATGTTATCGTGTACACCGTGTGTACTAAGCCGTCTGATTTTCCTCATTTTTCACGTATTTGCCAAAGTGTTCTGAGTGTTTCCGATGCAAGAACACGCGAAGCAGCTGCAAATGTTTTTGTCAGGTCAGAGTGAAGCAAGAATTGAATTTGATTATAACACAGAATCTTAAACAAGGAGAAGAAAAAAGAGATCGATCTAAAGTAACATAAAGATAATTGATTCTTAATCATCAGTGTTATAATCAAGTTCATGCCGGCGGATATATCAGGAGGGGATATATGAAGGCGGATATATCAGGAGGGTATATATGAAGGCGGATATGTCAGGAGGGGATATATGAAAGTTTTATATGACTCAGCAGCCACCTAAGCTGTCGCCGACAGCTGTCTCGTCTCGTCTAGCGCGAGACCTGACGGAACATCAGAGAGGTCGAACGCGCCACCTCACACCACCTCAGGTCTCCCAGCCTGACGACCAAGCATCCATCCACGATGAGCCGATTATTCTGAGGTGTGAGTCAAGCCAACTTTTGTCCTCCGCGATCTACGCATGTCCGTGTGACGAGATCTGACTAGCTTTATTTTCACTTTAACGACTCTAACTTGTTACTCATTGTTCTGGGAAGTGTATTTCAAATCTTCCACTGTCTTTTGTATGTCAGAACACTGGAACTTGTCTAGTGAGTTAACCCTGGGGCTCACCAAGAGCATCGCTCTCTGTCTTAAAGTCACTTCCCCGTCAAGGTACCAAAGAGAAAAAACGTTTGGTTTAATATAAGTCCACCACTGGCCACTCTTACTGGCCACTCTTACTGGCCATCCTTACTGGCCACTCTCACTGGCCACTCCTATTGGCCACTCTTACTGGCCACTCTCACTGGCCACTCTTACTGGCCACTCTTACTGGCCACTCTTACTGGCCGCTCTTACTGGCCACTCTCACTGGCCACTCTCACTGGTCACACTCACTGGCCACTAGACAAAGTTAAGTATCTTATCTACATAGTTATATCAAATACAAAGATGAGAAAGAATGAGATTCTCATTTCATTATTGGTTTCCATCGCCAGAGGCATAACTAGGCATTATGTCATTAACCCAAATTGAAATTGTCTATTGCTAATTAACACGCTGACCTGTACGATTGTACAAAAACTAAGTAAATGAACAGATACTTTTGATGTACATCTTGAGGATATAGACAAACTGATGAGGATTTTTTCTTTTTCAGGCTAATCTGTGGTTGACTGGAAAGCGCAGTCTGGTTCTGAGCCCCAGGCCTTCAAACAGCACCCCCTACACACCACAACCCTTGATATCATAACCTGATCTGTCTTTCTTGTGAAGGACCACAGGTGTCTTGTGCAGGACCATACATGTCAAAGACCACACATGTCAAGGACCACAGGTGTCTAGTGAAGGACCACTCATGTCAAGGACCACAGACATCTAAAGAAAGAAACAGATCGGAAACCCACAGGAAGCTTAATCAAATGCACAGATCACATAAAATACTGACTGGCGGCAAAACAAATGTAGCAGCAGCGAGCTGAGCAAAGATGAGGCGTATCCCTGGACTGTGGCAGGGAAGTGCCTTAGATTTTCTGGTTTTTCTCTCAGTTCTGAAGAAATTATTACACATGATACTCCAGTATTCGACAGTTACCCAGAGTACAATGATTCAGTTATCGTCTGACAGTAATTCTAATCTCGTTGTATGATTCAGTGATGAACCTACTTGGAGACTGGTTAGCAAGCTTACAGGATCCGAATTCACCCCTGCTCCTGGCCTCAGGTGCTAAATCACAGTGCTACAAACCACATGGTCCTCACCTTTGTGGACGCCCCAAGGGCAATATGACTAGAAATTTCCTATGTGCTTCATGTAGGCTGGGTTACAATCAGCAGCAGGGAAAGGAGGGAGAGATTTTATGTGCTTGTGCGTGTGTGTGTGTGTGTGTGTGTGTGTGTGTGTGTGTGTGTGTGTGTGTGCGTGTGTGTGTGTGTGTGTGTGTGTGTGTGTGCGTGTGTGTGTGTGTGTGAATCAAGAATGATTAACTATCCTGTACACACATCAATCTTTAAAAAGTGGTTGGGAAAGCCCCATCAATAAACATCTACACGAATGGAGTTCCTGTTTCCTCCGATGTGTCAAAGAAACGTACGTCAATACACTAAAGAAACCAAGTGAAAATGTGTTCTAAGTCACTGAGACATATCTGTAGTGTAGTGAGGTTATTACTTGTTCTTATAACGCCAGAACTTTTATCGCTCAGTTCCTGTGCCTCGCTTATCTCAGGTAGGGCTTGACCTTTCACAAAACATCAAACGCAGATCAAATAGTACTTCATTTTCTCTAGATATGAACTTTTATTAGACTGAGATAAAGTTCGTCTGAGTTAGGATATAAGATTATATCACGTAGCGCAACTGAAGGGTAAAAGTCTATGTTACTTAAGGAAAAAGTTAATTATTTCTGAGGTTAATTTGTTGCGAATACTTTTCTTGTGGGGGACCTGACCGTAACCCATAAACACTTCACTATGTGAGACGAGAACATATCCCCGTATCCCCAGGATGGGCGGAGTCATCCCAAGCATTTCCAGTGGAGTGTGAAGTGCGCTTCTCGGGCAAGGGACGGAAGTTAATTGTCTCTGTAGCACTTTTATTGGGAATCTAATGAACACTTTAGTACTTTCATGTGCAGGATAGATTACACTGAATTACTTATGTACACTGTACATGAAGGAATGATAGTGCAATGTACGGTTTTAAAGAACATGGTATTGAGTCACGTGGTTCTCCTATAGAGGGTATATGAAGGGGATGCAAAAGGGAACCTGAAAGTGTAGCCCAGTAGTTGTAGAAGCAGTGTAGCCCAGTAGTTGTAGAGGCAGTGTAGCCCAGTAGTTGTAGAGGCAGTGTAGCCCAGTAGTTGTAGAGGCAGTGTAGCCCAGTAGTTGTAGAGGCAGTGTAGCACAGCAGTTGTAGAAGCATTATAGCCCAGTAGTTGTAGAAACAGTGTAGCACAACATCATGGGTCACGTAGGGTCACGCCTCGTTGGTCATCCCAGCCACACTGTGTATGTCATGATAGATCACATTTCCTCAGTCATTACGGCCAGCCAAGCGTTGAGGGACTTTCGGTCACGGAGCGTAAGACGGAGGTGTGTGTGTGTGTGTGTGTGTGTGTGTGATGTGAGGGGCAACCGTCGTGCGCAAGGCTTGCAACGTTGTTCAGGAGTCGTACCGTCGTGTTCAAGGGTCGTACCGTCGTGCTCAAGGGTCGTACCGTCGTGCTCAAGGGTCGCACTGTCGTGCTCAAGGGTCGTTCCGTCGTGCTCAAGGGTCGTACCGTCGTGCTCAAGGGTCGTACCGTCGTGCTCAAGGGTCTGATAGATCGATGAAGAAAAGAGAGGCACAGATGGATCGTTTTAGCCCTGGCCAACACGAAATCTTTTCATCGTTTTACAAACACTTGAATATGAAAATGTTGGATTAGAATTTAGGGATTAACAATATATATTTGACAGCAGCGATGACCATAATGATGGGACGTAAGAACCTGACTGGTCCACTCTCTCTCTCTCTCTCTCTCTCAACCCTTTGATTTAGTTGATTTATTACTTTGGTTCAGGACTGAATAAAGGATTTTCCGCCTTTTACATACACACGTACACACACACACACACACACACACACACACACACATATATATATATATATATATATATATATATATATATATATATATATATATATATATATATATATATATATATATATATATATAACACTACAGAGAGTGTTACAGATCAGTATATCAAACAACATACAAATATCCGTTATAGACTGAGACATTCTTGCTTCCTGGAAACATAATCGTTTTATATGAGATGTTGAGGGGAAAATCTTCTGTAACAAGTACAGAGGATAACATGTACAGAGGATAACAGGTACAGTAGATAGGAGGTACAGAGGATAACAGGTACAATGAATAACAGGCACAATGGATAACAGGTACAGAGGATAACAGGTACAGAGGATAGCAGGTACAGAGGATAACAGGTACAGAGCAGACGAAGCACTGAGCGAAGGTCTGCCACCACAGCGCCACAGGTCGTGACTTGACACCCAAGAAAGTCAGACAATAAAAGCTACTGTTGCGTCCGCCGTCCCACCGAGTAATGGCTTTACTTCACCACTTTACCACGCTCCAATGACCATTAGTTAGAGGCAAGAAGAATAATGAAAGTTAACTTGTTCCAGTATACCCTGGGGTGGGTATGTCTTCGTTATACCCTCCCAGTGTTGCTACATCCATCACTAACGTCTGGAAGAAATACTGACGTTGCCAGACTCCAGATGATATGCTTATGAATGATGAATGTTGATGGAACACTTCAGTGCATAGCGGAAGTGGAGGTTAGAGAAGGAGAAATGTGGCGACATCTTTAAAAGTAGCCAGGTCCTACTGACAAGGGGGCGGGGTTGGGAGAATTAATATGTTCTTGTGAACACGAATATAACATTGTTCACACAACATCAGCACTAACGTTCTTCTGTCATGTTTTCCAGAGCAACTGTATGACCTTTGAACACGACGGTCAGATCCTTGGTGGCGGGAGGTTTTCTTGAACAAATAACATCAAATTTTGAAGTCTGGCAACTTTCTTGACAATATAAAGTAACAGTAGGCATCACCTCCAGGTGAGTCATGGTCTCAAAAAATTATGGACCTATTCGAAGTATCTGTAGGTCAAGCAACCATGGTTGTCCAGGTATCAACCCGTCAAGTGTCAACAACCCGTCAAGTACCACAACCCGTCAAGCGCTCATAATGAGCCTGTCATCATAACTCGTCAGGTGTTATAACGTGTCCAGCGTGACAATACTAACAGTGAGCGTAGCAACACGACCAGTCAAGTGTTGCAGTACCTTCACCGGAGCTGTGTGTCGCCTGACCGGGTGACGGGAGGAACTACACGAACATTCTACTCGTCCAGGAAAAAAAAAAAGACTACAATGTGCCGTAGCCAGTCAACCGTAGAATGTCACTGGTCCCATCCAACAAAAAGGAGGAAGCCATCTCTCTGTCTCTGTCTCTCCCTTTCTTCGGTGAGCGCTTCTCGGCAGCCTTACATGCGTAGGTAGGTAGCCTCTCGTGGTAATACCTCACTGGCTATCAAAATAAAGATCAATAGAAAAACACTGAAGGTGGATACAGACTTATATTACATGGTCTTGGTCTTGAACGGACTCGTAAAAGGACCACTGGAGTTCTATATATCATTGACTGGACTATGTGGAAGTCGCCCGGTTCAACTTTCTTATATTCATGATTTACGTTGCATATATAGCCTTTAGACAAGACATTTATACTCAGAGGAGGAATATTAGTCTTACAAGTTCAATCTCGTAAAGAAAATCTTTCGTTAACGTGAGGTCACCGACAGTGGCCTGGCTAACTTCTGGCCACACTGGAACAGTTCTGCCTGAATCATGCACAGAAACATATAGGAAAAGACGGGGATTAAGGAAGGTATGCGGCCCTCAGGGTGCTGCTAACCTGAACGTTATGGGAAAGTGCTTTTCCGCCCTTAAGGTAAGTCTGTCCTCAGGTATGAGCTGCTTAAAAGAATCAGGAAGTCACGTCGAGGGATGTATAGTTTGAGTCTGATTTACACCATTAGAATTAGCAGCAGCCACGGCCATGTCCAGGAAATAACACAGTTAAACATACAGGACTTGTTATGGTCGCCTCAGTCACAGGGTCAACACTCTGGACAGAGCAGCGTCCCCTCACACACCACGAGAGCCACCATTGGGGAGGCCATCAGTCACAAGACGGGCCGCCGGAGCCAGCACTCGACTTACCTCATGTGTAAGCCACCCATTACTCCACCAGAACCGCGAAGAACTATGACATGGTCAGCCAGAGTCACCACACAGGCAACCAGAAGCATCGAAAGCCAACGGTTGAACTCGGGGGCACAAAGCGTAAGCTACAACGGGCCTTATTAGAAGCAATAATCTCTACAGGACCCGTCAAAACCACTACAAAGTTAGCGTCCACACGGGAGCCATCCAAACCAGTACACTGACCAACTCGCACCGTACTCACAGATCCTCTCCTTCTCTGTGGCTCTGGGTGTCCCTGAAGCACAGCAGGCACAGGTCCTCGCCTTTTCAATGGCTCAGGAGGTCTCTGGGACACAGCAGGCACAGGTCCTCTCTTTCTCTATGATCCAACAAATCTGGTAAACAGTGGACGACGCTCACTTCCAGACTACACCTGATGGTACAGTCAGGGTCCGAAATGACTGTAACCAACTGGAGTTACTCACAGCGTTGGGGTGAGCGACTGCCTCATAACCGAGCCTTATAAATTTCACTGAACATCCAATTAAAATAAGATCCAGCGAGCAGGGCAACCATAATGTGGCCAAGAGGAATTCACCGTCACAGGCTGACGAAGTCGATAGTACCATTACTTTTACGTAGGATTATCGTCCGCTTCAACTATGGGGGAGTACGATTGTCTAAGTGACGCCGATATGAACATCTAGATTTGATAATAAGTAAGTTTGGCTTTGTTGGTGGTGGAGGCGGGAGGACCAGGAAGCAGGTGGAATGCTAGAGGTGGAGGCACAGAGGGAAGCAGGTGGAGGAGAGCCACGTCCATACCTGACGCAGCACCAGACAGTCACCCTCACACCTATACAACCTATAAGAACAATGAGATGTGACTGGAGACTGGAGAGGTCAGGTACGTGTGTCATGACGCTGTACGAGTCTTATAGCAATGCGCACAACCCATCAAGTGTAGTCAGAGGGGAGAGGCTCCGTACGCTGGTGGTTCACAGGTGTTTTAGTGAGAACCAACACATTAAGTGTAACCAAAGGACGAGGAAAGAGATCCTGTAAGAGGCGTGTGACGGAGGGAAGCGGTGGAGGCGTGGCGTGGGAAGGCAACAAGGCAACGAGGTAAACACACAGGTGTTCATAATCAGATGTGAGGCCGGGTAAAGGCGACACGCACCTGGCTTACAAATGACACGATTAAGGCACCCAAGGTGGGCAAGAGGGACCCAGCACCACAGGTGTAAGGTAAGGGAGAGCCCAAAGGGTGGGAGTTGTTTTGAGGAAGGGAGAAGGTGGGGCAGTGCAGAAAGGGGTGGAAGGAGGAAAAGCAGTGGGAGGGGAGGGAAAGTGTGAGTTGGGGGAAGGGGGAAAGGGGAGTTAGCTCCTCATATGGCATGGTTAACGTAACACAACACAACACTCGAGCAACACTAGAGATAAACTCCACAGAGTCCTTACTTTTCTTGTTACATCATAAATAGGCAATTACTTCGTTAGGATCGATTCAACCTGCTAGTGACACGCTTGAAAATAAAATTTGATAAGATACTTGACATTTGAAATGTGGTACTGCCGCAGAGATTATTATGATCAGTTCCTTGAATACGACGACGGTACGACCCTGCAGAACGGCGTTACGACCCTTGCATATAGTGGTATATAACCTTTGACCTAGCCCCTGAGGGTCAGGTCAAGAGCTGAACCATCATACCCAAAAGTCTTAATTTACTGTTTAAGGATCGTACCACTGTGATCTGGGATCGTACTTTCTTATTCAAAGTATCGTACCGTTGTGGTCAAGGATCGTACCGTCGTGCTCAAGGTTTTTAATACATTCTGAAGTGAAAACGGGACTTCATTATTTTTACCTGAAGTTCACTTGAGACCCATACTCTAGCGCTGTGAGTGGTGAGTTTAACGATATATTTTGACATTCACAAATAAAGATACGAAACCCGGAAAGTTTCATTAATTGCGATTTGTAATTTTGTGGCAGGAGCTGTTTATTTTCCTGAGGTGATGTCATGAATCACACATGTGTTTACATTCCGTGGGTTGCCACATAATGCTACAGTGATTAATTCAGAAGTATACAATAAAGATGCAGGAGCTGGACCCATTGTTTGGTAAGACCAGTGACACAGCTTATCCTGGCGGATCTGTTGGGTTATTACCGCTTGATCCTCCGTCAGCCACGACGGTACAGCTCTTGAGCACGACGGTACGGCTCTTGAGCACGACGGTACGGCTCTTGAGCACGACGGTACGACCCTTGAGCTCGACGGTACGCCTTGAGGGCGATGATGTGACGCTTGATTGGGAAGGTATGACCATTAAACTCGATAGTTTGATCCTTGAGAACAATGATACGACCCGTACGTATGATGGCCTAACCTTTGACCTCACCCTTACTGGTAAGGTCAAATTTCGTACTGTATATATACCAACAGATGAAGCATTTTGCTGTCAAAATTCTGAAGACTTGTTAAAATAACACATATGGGAATATGCAGGTCTCATTTACCATAAGTAAAGAGGTTGCAAGTAAACAAGACACATAAGCTAGAGGCTGACTGGCTTGGAAAGAATTACTTGTTTAAGTATAGACAGACAAAGTCTCTCAATGACAGTGTAAGTCAAGGTCACATAATACGAGGTGGGAAGGGAGGAGGGGGGGGGGGGGGGGAATAGGCGGAGGCAAGTCTGAATTGTGTGTGTGTGTGTGTGTGTGTGTGTGTGTGTGTGTGTGTGTAGGAAGCCCATATCCCGCCCAACCTAGCACACCCAAACGCCTCTCATGGTATATACCTATATGTATACACGTGAGCTGGTGCGTCTCGACCTTAACAGAGAGTCAGATCTCCTTTGTTACCTCCACCAGGAGGATGAGAGCCAAGCAGAGGCTGAAGACTGACCATCGTCTGGCAGCAGCACCCAGTGGTTAGCTGGTAGGCCCCCCCCCCCTCACACACACACACACACACACACACACACACACACACACACACACACACTGGAGATTGGTAATGTTCCTGTTGGTCTGAGGGTCATGGAAGGTGTCCCTCTCCTCGACAGCCTTGTGATTACCTGGGTGTTGGTGGGGGTGATGGAGGCTTCTGATTGACATGCTGGCGATGCCCTCCAGCAGCCACTGTCTAATTGGACGTGTTGATGGATGGATCTGCAGGCATGGGTCGAGACTGTGATACCTGAGGGAAGACAAGATAAAGAGTTATGGTCAGTGGCAGGGTTCCCCAAAATACGGCCCGCGGGCCAAACGCCGCCCACCAAAGATCTTTTGTATTCCCCTCTTCATGAAATGTTTCAGGACACCTGGTCTACTAGATACAACCAGACAGTAAACCATCTGAATATAAACTTGAGTTCCACTATTCAATGATACTTTAGGCATACGTAGTATGAGTATCATCCCGGCCCTCAGTCAATGTGAAAATTTTCTACTTGAGAAGTCGGGCAGAGAAGGATGCAAGAGGCAGGATCTGGACACAGAAGGGTCGACTAGACAGGGACAGCATGAGAGGAACCTAAGGAAGGGGTAACGTATCGTGTGGAACAACATGTTCATGATACAACACAAGTTTTAAGAACGAAACGAGGAAGAAGGGATGAAGCAAGAAAGTATATAAAGATAATATGTGATTATTTTGTATAAATATCACCGGCTGTTTGTACCTTCTTTTCGGTGAATTGATTCTCAGTTGATCTTGCGATTGGTGGATCCTTGAGCACCACGTTGCGGCCTTTGGATATCGAAGGTCGAGCTTTTATACCTAAAGTTCATGCCGTCGTGCTCAAGGGCCGTACCGCCTTGCTGAAGGATATTGTACCGTCCTGCTCAAGGGTCGTACCGTCGAGCTCAAGGGTTGAGCTGTCGTGCTGAAGCGTCTTACCGTCATGTTGAAGGGTCGTACCGTCATGCTCAATGGTCGTACCGTCGTGCTTCAGGGGTCGTACCGTCGTGTTCAATGATCGTACCGTCTTGCTCAAGGAACTATTTCCCTAGGAGGCTCCCTCGTGTTATCTGACTCGACTTCGCCTACTCAACATTCATGTCAGACTCTCGTGGAATATTCAACATTCATATGATCAACATTCAGGATCTTGGCAGCACAAGGTAACAAGCATCCTGACCATAAAACACCTCAGTTAACAAGGGAAGAAGCCACATCTCGATGGTTCATCAGTCTACCTCGCGTCAGCCACCTTGATATTAGCCTCCCCGTCAGTCTGTCTATCTGTCTGTGCGCCTGGCTGTCTGTGCGCCTGGCTGTCTATTTCATCATCAACTGATGAATTGAAGAGTTGCTGCGTCATTCTCCTCCGCTGGAACATATGGGTGTGAACGATAATATCTGGGTTTTCATTTTTTGCTTTTCCATTATCCTTTATGATCATTCACATGTTAGGAAACTCATAATGTTGACTGATGTGTTGTTAACGACGTGTGAGTCTACATACCTGGTATTACGAGGTTTTGGATGTTGTATAATGTGAGGGGGATGAGTGTCAAGGAAACAAAAAATTGCAGACTACTTTATCCTTACCGCAGCTGTTTACTGTATCATTAAGATATTGTGTGTATAAACATGTTCATACAGAATAAGAGACAGAATGATTATCTGCATGTCTCTTCATCATCCTTAACTCTTTTACTGCTAATATGGAGGTGGAAAATAGCGCACTTGTATCTCTTTTTGGGAACAAAAAGTCCCCAATCCCAACCCCGTTAGATGCTAAAGACAGGAACGTACTTTTTCCATCGGGTAGGCTTGCTACCCTGCCACCTAGAAAGGATCTTGTGACCCCAAGATCATCCATACAGGGTTGTGTAAACTTATAGCATCTGGTATGTACCCTCATCCAGCTCATGGCGCTTAGGGACTGGAACCCAGGGACTCTGGCTATGGTGGGGTGACTTTTGGGTCAGGGATACACTCGGATGATCACTGAAGATCAAGATAACTGAATAACAGGTGGCTACTTTTGGCCACCGTTAATTCACAGACGAGTGACCAGTTTAAACCCGGTTAACTAACTGTCAAATGACCAGTTCAGACCTTAGATAACCAACAGTAGAATGACCAGTTCAAATTTCAGATAACTGAGTGTCGGGTGCCAACTTCGGATCATTAACAATGTTGTAAACCAGACCAGATCATAAAGCTGTTCGTAATGTTGCTACATCAACCTACAGAAGTCTACCTATCCTTCATATCATAAAGCTACAGAAATCTACCTATCCTTCATATCATAAAACAGAAGAAACTGAGGAAATAATGAAAAAATACTTCAGTATCACCAAGAAATTCAAGATGGTCATAAGAATGATTAAAGTGATATTATCGTAAAGATATTTGCACAAAACTCCCATTACATACATCACCAGGATCCTCAATGAATATCATTTATGATATAATTGCTTTCGCAAACCATCCAATTTTCTCACTCCACACTGAAACCCACCAACATCCATCTCTTCTAACGAGATCTCTACGTCAGTCTCTCGACACGTGACCATGTTTCGCTCTCAGGTATTATGATAAGTTCAACACCCTTACTCTAACAAGAAGCTGAACACATCTTTCAATACTGGCGACCACATCTGTAAAGTCTCGCTTCGCCTAACTTTACCCTCCGCCTCCCTATGTTTACCTGGCTTTTCTAAAACTTTTCCATACATCACCAGCCAACCATTTCCCCACCATAACTTAGGAGAGACTCCCCAGGTGTCTGATGTCCCTAGACACTTCTAATCTCAGCCAATTTCACTGTCTCTCATTCTCCAGTTTTCCTGTTTTGGTCGCTATTACCACCACCACCACCGCGCTTCCTTGAGACTAATATATTGTTTATTTTCGCTTGATATCTACACTAATACAGTGTACTGCTTCTCTAGACAAATTAGCCGTGTAGACTGACTCTTTTCTTTTTATATTTACACAAAGTGTATGTGTATGTCACATGATCTCACATGTTGAAGAGACAGAAACTACTACATCGATCACGTTCGGCCAACCAAACCAGCGCCAAATATGAATGACTTTAAGTTCTTTACGAGAGGTAATTGGTGTGTAATTTTTGCTATTTAAGATAAAAAAAAACAAATTCCAATTTTCTCTATTCACTGAACTCAGTTTTCCCTCATCATTGAGCTTAATTTAGAGCTATGTTTCTTCCATAGTGTTCGGTATGGGTCTTGGGGATGGCGTTAGTGTGGGACGTTACCATGGAAACACCTAACATCCTTCCTCAGCTGACTCGAACACACCTACCGTCCATGAACATCAGCTGATGTAGCAGGCTTGGGTTCTGGTAGTGAAAAACGAATGATGAAAGGGTTATGTGTACATACCTAACGTGAAAGAAATGTAGACATATAGACTGTGACAGAAAATGAGAGTGATAATCTGTAACATAAAAGAAATCGTTTTAGAAAATATGAGATAATTCATTTCACCTCAGAGCTTGTCTTACACTGGGCAGGACGAGTCAGTAAGTACAGGCAGGGAGCAACGACCAAATCGTAAGGTAGGGACGACTACCTGGGTCCAGGCAGGGATGAAAACACCAACTCCTGTTCGACCTTTCCCTTGAACAACTCTTACACCAAACCCAAGCAACACTGAAGCGGAACCCCACCCAACTTTGTCTCCAGAGAACCACGTCACTTATACTTAATTATGCAAATGTGGGCCATTAACCTGCGAGATGGGATGAAGAATAAACATATCATTATACAATGCAGGGGAGTAAATAGTCATAAATGGCCACAATTTCCCGAGACGTCTGGTGAAACCTATGAAATATTCAGGTCCTGAAGGGAAGGAGTGAGGGGGCGCACGGGTGGGAGGTGGCTTCTCAACAGTGATAATTCACTGCCTGCCTTTGTCTGCGGCTGTGGTCTGGGTGAGTGCCTAATGAAGGAGCTCTTAGCGTCAGAGTTATGATACACTCTGTATGCACGGCGGTCGTGGGACCAGCCACTACCCTGGATGTGTTGTGACGAGGGACATCCTGGTGGACGATGTTAAACAAACTGCATATGCATAAAACAAGATAGATAGAAAGATGGATAGATAGATAGATAGATAGATAGATAGAGAGAGAGAGAGAGAGAGAGAGAGAGAGAGAGAGAGAGAGAGAGAGAGAGAGAGAGAGAGAGAGAGAGAGTATGCTCATTTGTATGCGTAAACAGAAATCATATATCCATCTTTTTTTTCTTCAAAACTTCGAGACTGTTCAAATCACATATTCGAAACTTTGACTCATATATCTCGACCCAGCGACCGAACCAACTAACCAACCAGCTAGCCAGGAGCAAGCGGTCGACCCTATCAGTAGCTGTGGCACAGGTGGCTGGCGATCAGGTCCATTAATCATCTACCTTACCCACTCGCTAATTGCATAGCTTCGAACCCACTGAGTCCAGAGTGGAGAGATGTATGGAGGGTCGTAAGTTTCGAACACTGACCGAGGCGGAGCAAGAGTTGTGGAGCGAGATGAGTGCCTCGGCTGCTGGCGAGAGAGCCTTCAGCGACACACTTGAAGATACATGAACAAATGATACCTATCTACACACACACACACACACACTTATATATATATATATATATATATATATATATATATATATATATATATACATATATATATATATATATATATATATATATATATATATATATATATATATATATATATATATATATATATATATACTCGTATATGGGTCAGGATACCTACATAAAGTTGGAGCTCCGAAGAAAGGATAAGAATAAGGGAAGTGGCAACACTACTAATAGCAAAACAAAGATAAGAAAGGCAAGATATAAAAGGAGAGAAATTAAAAAAAGATGTTGACAAAAGATCAGGTAAAGAAGGAAAATGACAATGATATGATACAATGCAGCAAACAGAGCAAAGGACAATGTAAAAGGAAGAAAGCGTAATTGGTTGTAGTAAAGAATGAGAGACAGCTGTGACTCGAAACCTTCTGTGCCACACCCTGGGTGTCTTGATGTACGTGTAACACAGATGAATATCAATCTGACAAACTTCCTCTCCTTGACATCACATCACCTTCGAAATATCAAAGATTCTTCCATTCTACTCAGAAATTTTTTCAAGGTAATTATTATACCTTCAGGAGCTGGTTATCTTAACGTTGCCTTAACTTATAAAGTAATTACTGAAGATTAGTGCAGAGTCATTGGTCTTGAACAGTTTCAATGTCAACTTCTAATATAAAAATGTGTGTAGGTTAGGTGCAGTTTCATTAACCTTCACTCAAATGAATTTCAACGTCATTCTATGGATCAAGTATAGTTTCAAGGCTCTTGACTCACACGAGTTCCAGTGTCAGCGCTAGATATAGATCGTTTGTGGGTTAGAAGAAGTTTCAAGTTTCTTGAACTAATTTCAACGCCAAATCTAAATGGAGATTGCGTATGTGCCAGAGGCAGTCTTAACTCAAACGAATTTCAATATTAACTATAAATATAAATTGAGTGTGGGTTTGTGGCAAGGCGGTTGATGGTGAGCATCGCTGGTGTCTTATGAATGAGCGACACGTTATGTGCTCCTGCAGGACTCCCAAGTGAGGCTCCTGCTGGCCTGTGGCTCCTACAGTCCTTCCCTGCATATTGATGTCCTCTCCTTCCACCGTCATCCTGTCCAGGATCGTCTGTAAGATAAATCGTCCCAGCGAGTCACTAATGTGAGTCCATCTGTTGTTAGACCCCTGGAGCACGACAGTGCGACCCTTGAACACGACGGTGCGACCCTTGAGCATGAAGGTACGGCTCTTGGGTATGATGGCCTGGTCTTTTATCAGACCCTTAAGGGTTAGGACGAAAGCCAGGTCATCATGCCCAAAGGATGCACCGTCCTGCTCAAGGGGGTCAAACAACGCTTCGATCCCTGGACATATAAACCAAAGAAGCTTCAACACACTAGTACTAGTCTCTGGCAATACAATGTTATTCTAAAGCTAGAGTTATAATGGCGTGTTCTCTCGACCATCATGGAGACCTGAGGGCCTAAAGTGTGTTGTGTATCGGATCCTTAGGATCTGAGGGCTCCAGGTGGTGAGTTTCTTGGTTCCCTTGGAGTATTTTGATGAGACGATGGCCTCTGGTTTCAACTGGCATGCCAGGGAGGGATGGGGGTTGGGGGTGGGGTAAGCTCACTCTTGCTAATCGTATTCAAGTTGTTTAACATCTACTGGGACCATACCAAGGGCTCTCTACACCACTGGTTAACGTGGCCACACAAAAGGTCTCTCTGGCACACTGGATATTGAGGCGATACATAGGATCGTGGCTGCCCAGGCTCGTAAGAAGCGATGCGTCACCAGACGAACGAAGGAAACGACTATTAAGCTCAGCGTTCACAGTGCGCTACCCATCTGAGGACCTGCTGCACCCCGCGCACGCACACACACACGCTCGCTCATTAGAATAGCTGATCGTTGAGCAGTTGGCCACGCGTGCGTATAAAAACTACCAATCAGCAAGGAACTGTCGACGCATGCGCGTCGCAACTACTAATCAGAGGGCGGCGTCCTGTCGATTTGCATCTTGACCAGAATGTTTCTTTAGCAAGATGAAGAGGAGAGAAGAGACGCTATGAACGGTGGGAAGTGGCGAACATGTTTTGCGTTGGCTACAGTGCCACATGTCTCCATACCTGAACGTGTGTGACTCAATTGTTTTGTAGTTAAAGTCTGTATGACTGGGCTGGATTGGAATGGTATTTCACACAATATTTCACCGTTCTAACTACCTGTCATACTCAAGCATAAACACATCACGTCTTGGTCTAGGGAAATCTTCTCGGCTTCCTGTCATGTGCGTCTGAGCAAGGATTCTACACGAAGACTGGGAAGTTATAGGATTACCTTTCTTGCATCACGGATGGTGAGCATCAGCTGCCTTGCATCAACCACAACGAGGATTATCTTTCTTGCATCTGGCATAAACAAGTTTAGCTTCCTTGCATGACTGACTGTAGGGATTAGCTTTATTCCATCAGGTAAAACGGGGATCAGCTTTCTTGCATGAGACATAGAGAGGTAGATCGTTTTTGCATCATTGATGACGGGGATTAGCTCTATATCATTAACAACAACATCAACAAGAATGAAAATTAGCATTTTAGCATCAAGGACAGAAGGAATTATCTTTCTTGATTCAGGCAAAGTGATGAGCACAACGGAACGACCGTTGAGCACGACGGTGCGATCCGTGGGTATGACGACCCAGCCTTTGACCTAACCCTTCAGGATGAGATCAAAGGTCAGGTCAGACAACCCAAGAGTTATACCGTTGTGCTTGAAGGTCGTACTCTTGTAACCCTCAAGGTCAAGAGCCATGCCTCTCATGGCCAAGGATCGTTCCGTCGTGCTCAACGATCGTTCCGTCGTGCTCAACGATCGTTCCGTCGTGCTTAACGATCGTTCCATCGTGCTCAACGGTCGTTCCGTCGTGCTCAATGGTCGTTCCGTTGCTGCTGAAGGGCTTGAGCACGTGTGGGTTCTATCACCTGGGAAAGACATCGGAAAATGTTATCAGTTGAAATTCCAGGCGTAAATATGACTGAGCAATGTGGCAACAAGTCCTCCGTCAGACTGCAGGTGGAAAACGTGAGGCTGGAGGATCAGTTGCCCCCGTCAGTAGCGGTGATACACGTAGACGCAGGTCGGTCAGGCTACGAAACTCTTGTAAATAATCCCACACGTCAGGAGGCTATTAGAGGCAAGGTGGTGGGAACGTGTAGAGTATGATAACCTCAGTAGGGGTTGTACAGTACCGTCTAGGTAAGGGAGGGCTCGAGTGATGTACGTGGCTGATTCGCAGGTGAAGGTAATCAGAAGGTTTGATTGTGATATTTCATTACTGTGTAACCGACTCTACAGTGGCCAGACGCCGGGGGCCAACACGCTCCTGTTTCCATTACCATAACATTACCAAACTCTGAGTCTTTGCCTGGGAACGTAAACAGAATGGCAAATTGAACTATGCCCAGAGGTTAGAAATAATCTCATTTTTAAGGGAAAATGGCAGGTAATAGCTCAGGGTATTTTTTCCGGTCAAATATCTCTTTGTTTCCAAACTGGAATGTAACGTCATGAAAGTCTTCTTTACCTTACATAAAGTAAAAGTACCATTACGTCTCCCCACCCGAGGTTGTCACACCACAGAACTCCAGCTGGTCCACTAGCAACTGTGACTTCCAGCCTCCGAGTGGCTGAGGTAACCAACAGGGCGCATTACACGGGATTAAATGCCTCAGTAACACAACTAATTTTCCAGGAATAAACAGCTTTTGAAACCCAGAATATTCTTCAACACGAGACATATGATAAGTCTTTTAAATCAATCTAATTCTTAAAGAGAAATGGTCAAGACTACGAGTACCAACTCTGAATTATTTTTCCGACCATTTTTTTCAATCATTTCTCAAAAAAAAAAAGAAAAACACTACACAATCAAGGCTGCGCTGTCGTGGCCACATACGTCAAACACCTTTCCTGAAGCTGAAACCATTGACAGCGGCAGATGAGATCGCCATCTGCAAAATAGTTGCAATAAATTCCCAACAAAAGCAGGTTTTATTTACATGAGGATCTATCGCAAGACTTCATAACTGAAGTGTAAATGGCGTTTATAATGCACTTAACTCTCACAACGCCTCGCTCTTCTTGGATGCTCATTTGACCCTGGCGGTCTCTCTGTAGTACAGGATTTAACTACTGGTAAAGAATTTCTTGCTTCTTATCAGCGCCATAATTCCGAACTAGTTTGATAACCATTTTCTTATGATTGAGTATGATGTTAGAGATTAGGTATAGCATGATAATAAGGCTGGAACCCTTCGCTTGGTCTCGTATCTCTGGCTTATCGCCCGGCAGGGTAATGAGGGTCGTTCAAGATTCCAGGAGATAAGGTGGCGGCTGATGTGATTCCCTTAAGGCCAGGTTCACCAGCACTCAGTCCCGCCTGGTGACGTGCCCTTCTGGTGAGGCCAGGTGACCTGCTGGTGAGGCCAGGTGACCTGCTGGTGAGGCCAGGTGACCTGCTGGTGAGGCCAGGTGACCTGCTGGTGAGGCCAGGTGCCCTGCTGGTGAGGCCATCTCACTGGTCTTACCATAATGGTCAACTTTAGCAGTTAAAATGATACAGATAGAATTCGTGGCGCCACCTACAGTGGCTGTTTAGGTCCAAAGTTGATATACCTCACACTAACTGATGGAATTTGAATAAATGAAATAACAAAAGATCATATCTAAATTCTCGTAAAGGGTCGACAGTAGAGATACTTATGACAAGTTGTAAAACAGGATACCTCAAGTGTGAGGATTAAGAAAGTGTAAAGTAACCAGTAAAGTAGGTCAGATATAAAAGTACGTGTAAGTAGATCAAGGACACACTTTAGAAGATATGAATTTGTATCAGATGAGAAGTTGACATTACATACCTTGAGATGGTTAAGCACCTCTTTCACCTCATTCTGCTTCGAGGTTTCTTTGAGTCAGAGAGAGAGAGAGAGAGAGAGAGAGAGAGAGAGAGAGAGAGAGAGAGAGAGAGAGAGAGAGAGAGAGTCAGGGCAGGGTTGAGAATGAATGAATCAGTAGTGCCATGACTGGGAGAGAGTCATGGGTGCCATGAAGCAGAAAGTCAGAAGCGTCATTAGAGAGAGAAAGTCAGCAAGACCTGGAGGGCGGAAACAGTTGATCACTTTCACTTTTAGACAGAGTCTCACTGACCCGACTCTGAGGCAATTAACAGTGCTATAACTGGAGGAGATATTAACAGTGACAACGCTACAGGAAAGTTAACAACGATACAGCTGAGTTAAATTTAACAATACCATGTCTAAGACGCAGTCGTCAAGGTAGGTCAGATGCGGGTACACACAAAGCCATGTCTCGAGCCTGATTGTTTTGGGGATGCAAATCAAGGATTCGGACTGACCTGAAGGAAGTCAGTGGGAAACAGAGAGAAAAACTCCTCTAGATATGAATTTGTTGCGGGTGTAGCAATGGTTTGTTGTCTCATGACGAGATGGTGGAAGGTAGGTCATGAGAAACTCTCCACTATCTAAAAGACCGACTCCTGAAGACAACACCGCTCATGGAGAAACAAAATAGACAAGCCAGTCTTTGTGTCACATCGGAAATTCACCAAACATCCAAAACTAATATAATGTAACTCTATCTCTTTCACACAGTTGCAGGAAACTGAGGAAGGAATGATACTGAGCACAGTGGCATCCAGTGAGACGTGAACCTTAACATCACTCAGAAGGAAGCATAAACTCTCCTCTGTTTGCCAGATAGTAACGCGATCATCCAGGTATTTGGCCAGACGCTGTGCTTGAGTACGTCGCTGGAGAGAACCAAAGTAGGAGAAAATTCAGACCAGTTGTTGAGGCTGTTTTACTTCAGGAAAACAAAGGCATTTCTTGCTTGAGTGGAGATGACGTGACTTGGCGGTTCTGAAGGCAAAGGAAAGCTGACCTGTTGGAAAGTCCTTGGCGATGCAAATGAGGAAATACTCCATCACAGTGACAAAATCTTGGCGAAGGAGCAGAGCAAATAGAGAGCACACACACATTGCCCAGTTTGTAGCATTGTATCGTTCATGTGTGATGGTCCTGCTCAGGAGAGGGAGTACCTTAAGACGACAAGGCGATGGTTCTGTAGGAACAGACAAGCTCTTCCTGAGGGACTGTCACCTTCAGGAGTCGCTGGACTGTGTAAGGTGCTATGGCTCACACTGCCACCTTGTGAGATGAAATAACGCCAAGGTTGCTATCACCACAGCTACACACACACACACACACACACATTATATATATATATATATATATATATATATATATATATATATATATATATATATATATATATATATATATAAGTAACTCCTCTGGGAGCACAGGCAGACACTCCTATATTACAAGTCTTGACTGTAAATCTGTAACGTGATTACCTCGGTAGCCAGAGGGTGGTGGTGTACCACTAGGTTAGTTTTTCTGACCTCCTCGAAATCTTGCAGTGATCGTCTGTAATTGAAGAACCCCAACCACAAATTGACCACTGAACCTCACTCATTAGCAGCCGTGAGAGATGGTCCGGTGAGCGTGGGCCACAGCTACTACCCCTTGTAGTCTGGTCTGCTTATGATGGACACGTCTGATTTATTTTTTTTCCAAATGGTGTACCTCCTTGTGATGGTAATGGCTGGTCGTGGTGGTTAGGGCTGTTTCTGGTGGTCAGGACTACTTCTGGTTTTAAGGCTACTACTTACGGTGGTCAAGTTACTTTCGTTGTACAAGGCTACTTACGTTATCCAGGGCTATTCAGAAAATTGCTGGAAGTACTTACAATGCCCAGGGATACAGTAGGTTTTACTGTATTTCTACTTTATACAGTACTGTATCTGCACCTCTACAGGAGGTCTTCGAAGATCTAGATGTATGAAAAGGTTAATTCAAAGTAAGCCTGAGATCGTTGTGGTTCATTCTGGCCTTGTCGATGAGATCAACTATGGATCAATATGATCTGAGGTTATCACGCGTCGTGGCATCGCCAAAGTGATGATTAAAGACAAATAGAGACAAATGGCTGAGTCAGCAAATGGTATAGTGTTAGATAATGGCTGAGTCAGTTAATGGAAGTGTTAAGCAACAGATCTGTAGACGTACGATATTGGATCTGTCATCAATAGCGCAACTGATGAATGAGTCGGCTGACAGAGAAGTCAACAGACGATCGAATCAACAAATGACGATCACACAAGACTCTATGATAACATCTAAGTAAGAATAGAAACCAATGGATCTAAAAATATCTAGAAAAGTAACTGGGTAGATAATGTATCTATCAGGGCAGGCAAAGTTTTTTGAAACAGAAGTAAACATTGGAAATATAGAATAACAAACACAAATGGTATTCAATTACTAATGAATGTCATAAGAAAAGTGAAGGATGATATACGACCTCTTACACAAGGCGGGACGCCCAGGAGGGCTGGAAAATAAGCTGGAAGTGAAAACAAGTAACAATGTAAGATTTATGTACTTGCCTGTCTGTCTGTCTGTTAAACAAAACTTGAAGATAAAAAGGCTCATAACAACAGCCATGAATCAAGGAAAATCGACCGTACAAGCCTGATGAAAAGATTAAATTTCTTATGTTCCTTCCTTCCCATCCTCCTACAGGACCTCATGTGGTCCTACTGCTTCCCACAGCCACACAGGGAACACTCCTGCGGATCACTGTCCCCCTCCCTCCTGACTTATGTACTTCGAGGCGTCAGGAGCATCGCTGGCGGCCTCATCCTCCAGCAGTGTAGAGACAAAGATGAGCTGTGAGCTGACGTACAGCCTCAGTAGGTGTTGAAGTCTGGAGACCTACCATGACGAGTGAGACATTATGTTTCAACCTACATCACGTACCCATTTATTGACCCCCCCCTCCATCAAAAAGGGGGGATGAACGACTGGTTTAGCTGTGTGCCATCTGTCATGTCCGGGACTCGAATAAGGGTCCACATGACCCACAGATAAGGACGCTCAGAACAACATCATGGAACATCATAATCAAACGACTAACAAAAAATGATGAAGCTCTCCCGCCATATTGTAGTCTAATCATCATATTATTTGTTATTAGTACAACAGTTGTAAAAAAAAATGGTGTACTTGTGCAGTTCAACTGTCCTACACATCTAAAGTAGCCTTACTTAAAGCTTCTATACTTAGAAATGCAATTGATGCAAAACGTGTGGTCGTCTGACTACGTGTTCCATTAACTCGGGGTCGTCTAGGTTCTCGTAGAGGTAGTTCAAGACCAATGGTCGTAACTTGGCTACGACACATCCTGCGTCGTCCGGCTCCAAACTATAATTTTAGACCAACAATCGTGCTCTGGCTTCAACACCCGTGGAGTCTTCCAGCCTCATGCATCGGTTCCAGACCAGCAGTCGCGCTCTTGGTTGCGACGATACCTTATGAGTCGTCCAGCTCCGAGCGATGGTTCCAGACCAACGGTCTTGAATGGGTCGAGAAGTCATAAAAAGTTTCTTTAGAGACTCTGGATCTGAGGAGAAGTAAAGGTGGTCATAGTCAAACTTTGGAACGAGAAGTTCATTACAAACAGTAAGATAAATCATGGCCTTAAAGGCTTGCCCCAGACGCTCTCTGGCCAGTTAGGTCGGAGGTTAGTATAACTGTGATGTTTGCTACCGGAGCCCCAGCTTAACTTGAAGATTGTTGTCATAACCCAACTGACGTTGCTGTAGTTGTCAGATTCCCATTTACCTTAGCATAGCTGTCAGAACCCCATTCACCTTGATGTTGCAGTCAGAACCTAATTTATCTCAATGGATTACATTATCTGTAGGACTTGTATAATTCTGCAGCGGCTTGAAATTATTCCAGGCGCCATTAAAAGGATTTATGGTAATATATATCTTTTTTATTTAGCTTCAGATGACAGCAAACGTAGGTATATTCTTCAGGGAAATTACTATCACAGTTTAGCATTAGCAGATGTTCTGAACGGTGTCAGGTCATTCCCAGGAAAAACACAAGGTTCGTACAGCTCACGATGCAGGGCATTTCTTCCCTTATGCACCAGGCAAGAGAGGTCTTTCTTTAAGTCTAGGCTTCTTTCTTGCTCCTTTACGAGTCTTTTCCATATGTCAAAGTCGTCGAGGATTTATGTTAAGCTTCATCATTAGTCTTTTTATGCCAGGAGTCTCTCGTGTTTCCCGATCCTAATTTTGCTGCGTTTGCCAAATACCACAGGAAGTAATGCCACATTGTGCCGTAAAGATGTTCTAAACGGTAGCAACACAACAGGAGCAACCGGTCTTGGAGGGAGATTAAGTTGTTACCCTCGACTGACACAAACTTAACTACTTCTTGGGAAATAATTTCACTCCTGGAAAAGCTCGACATGATTCATGGGCCGACTTGCGCCTGGCGACGTGATGGTGATGGCAATGTGAAGCAAGAACGTTGTCGTCGGCCCTCCCCCGGGAGAGAGACCCGACCGTCTCCAGCAAGAGGTGTTTATAGTGTCGTCAGGATGCAGAGGAAAGACAACTTGCAGGCATTCGACCATCGCTGAGTCAACAATAAAGATGTGTGAAACAGTCATAAGAATGTCTATCAATACGATCATACAACCACGACGTATACAGACAACGTGAGCGATGTCTGATACATACAAGTTTTGAACTTAGATGTCCATTTTGGATAAGAAGATTTTCGAAATCTACCTCCATCTTGAATGATAAGATACGTTGGGCTTCTGCTAGACTCTGTCTTTCTTAACTTTTTGCATTAGTAAAGTTTGTCCAGGTTAGTGTGAAGGGGACACTGGGGAAGATTCCCTTTCGTGTTTGTGTTTCTTACATGGGTACGGGGAGGGAACCTCTACAGGTTCCTAGGTGAGTAGGTGGGCACCCAGGCAGCGTTGGACGTTAACCCCACTGTGTACGTGGGGACACTCCGTCGGGCACGAAGTATTGCCACTTTTTTTTAAGCATGAGGTACAGGTGAAGCTGGCCTGGCTCGGGCTGCCACCAGCTTCCAGTTGGCTTCATATCCTTTCGTTTGTTTTGTGATCGTGTTTATTCTACCTGCCTAATCCTCCCATCTACTTTATCCACGTATCTACCTGATCCATCCTACGTAATGCATATATCTATCTAATCCATACATTCAACAAATCCACGACCTGTAATATCTTACATGCTGGACCTGATGATTCCTCTCCTCTGTTCTTAATCACCAATCATTCATGGACCATCAGAAGGTACACCGTGCATCTGTCCTCTGTATGACACGATTAAGCTTTGATAATCGTCTAGATCATCATGATTTCTCTTGATCAGTATTCGTGGTAAAGATGCTCCCCATGACCCTGGGACTTTCAAATTCGTGGCCCCACTTTCATTCCCATTCTCTGTAACCGGTACCCACCCACCATCACACACACACACACACACACACACACACACACACACACACACACACACGTCTCCAATATTTCTCTGCCACATATGAAAATTTCTCCATCCTCTGACGGTCTGTGACACGAGGACCTCACTTATCTGCTGTCGCAGACGTACAAGCAGACCCCAAGACCCCTTCCTCCTCTAATCACAGGTACACCACAACACGTCAGGGAAGGAGGTGCTCAGGGGGCCAGTGAGCTGTGCTGCTCGCCTCACTGTGGATATTTCCAGTTGTTAGCCCGGACGAGAGGAGCCTGACCACTGCTACTCACACCATCAATCTTGAGACGGCGAGGCTTGGCAGCTCATCCTGCCCGGCCTCGCTGCGTCGCTCGTGATGGAAGAGAGAGAGAGAGAGAGAGAGAGAGAGAGAGAGAGAGAGAGAGAGAGAGAGAGAGAGAGAGAGAGAGAGAGAGAGAGAGAGAGAGATGGTGAAGCTGGTGGTATGGATGGTGGTGGTGATGTAAGTCTGTCGCTCTATGAGGGTTGGGAGGACATAAGAGTTGGGTCAGAGATGGTGAAGGTGATGGTTCGTGGTGGTGATAGTCCGCCCGACGTTCCTTCAGGGAAGAGAAGATATATGGGATGGGTCAGAGATGGTGTTGATGATAGGGATGGGGTCATGGTCATAGTGTTGATGATAGGGACGGGGTTGGTGTGATGGAAATGATCCTTAAGGCCTCCCTAACCCCATCTTTATCTTTCTCTCTTTTTTTCCCTGGGAGAAGGCCACATTTACGATAATCGTCGTAGGGGAATACTAGAATATAATTAAGAAACGTAACCATGAAAAGAGGATCACAAAAGGCGTATAGAGTAACCCTAAAGTTCTTTATAACAACGGAAATTGCCAACATTCTTCAAAGGAAGCTGTAGGATCACCAGGGAATGAAAAGGGCGACTTTACCTACGGCAAGAACACTGACGACCTTAAAACTGCCTGAAACCTTTCTACAGAAGCACAGCAGGATCAAACGTCCGGGAAAAGCCGCCAAAAATATATACGTAGGCGTAGAGGATGATAAGCTGATGCCAGGGGAAGTTAAGTGAAATCATCGCGTGATCCTTAAAATCTAAATGTAAATAAGACAAAGAAAAGGCCCAGATGACGTGTAGCCTCAGGAAATGAAAGATGGAAGTTGCGAAATAACTTTACAACTTTTGGAAATAATGGAAAAGTCTTCACTGGAAGGACGATCAAAAAAGCATTCAGCTGGAGTTTGGACACTGGAAAGTCTCCGAACCCAAAATCCCACTGAGCCTCTGAGGATGAACGTGATATAAGACATATCAGCAGAAAATATACTATACATTAAAGCTAACATTTCCAGGAACACTACTGAGCAAAACAACATATCATTCTAACAAAAAGTAAAGGCCTTACAATATCCTGAGACTGGAATATGATAGTTTATCCAGCCAGAATGACACAGCCTTACAGTAAAACTCCAGGTTTTTCTTCATGCCTCCGGGCTAAGCTTGAAGCCTCAGAAACTCCACCAGTCATGATACACCTGAAAAATAAATGCCATGCAGTGCTCAAACCAAAACGTCATGCAATTCATTTAACCGAGACGTCAAGCAGGACGACATACAATATTTCTCAGCGAAACTTCAACTCATTTCTGAAAGTAGACCGTCATGCAATCTCCCAGACCAAAACACCATGAACCTCCATGGGAGGGGGAGGCCAGGTGAGGCGCTGCCCACACTGTGGAAGTCGACGGAGGTAATGCCACACCACCTCCTCTCCCACCATCACTGGGAGAGTTAACGGAGGTAATGACAGGCTCTCCTCACCGTGACACCAACCCTTCCAGCTCCCGGGGACCTGCATGGAGACCACCTCTCTAAACCTCCACTCAGGAAACCAACAACTTTTTCTACACTGAAGGTTCCCTTGTACACACTGGGGTTAACACTCACATAATCCTCCTCGGTTAAGTGGGTGCAAGTCTCCTGGGATTTAAAACCAGAATCTATTATTTGCAGTAAATACACTCACACCAGTGAAAGTTGAGGGGCAGTGATGCATCGATTTACTCTGAGCTTTCTTGTTTATATATATATATATATATATATATATATATATATATATATATATATATATGGGACACATGGCTAGCAGGGGTACACAAGACACATAGATAGCAGGGGGACCATATGAGATGTCACACCAGAGTCTGGAGACCCGGGGTGAGACAGTAGACACCAAAAGCTTCAGCCTGGGTTTGTGCACAGCTCCATCACAAGTCATACCACGACTCTCTGCTCACGTTGAGTAGATAATAAGCCACATCATTCCTGCTAAGTCACATATGGAAGACACACACACACACACACACACACACACACACACACACACACACACACACACACACTTCTCTCTTTCTCATCAGCTTGAGCATATGTATCGCACAGGGTCAGAATAAACGTCCAGTCTTCCTGCACTGGTCACATGGTGTCCGTGAAGGGCGTCCCTGACTGACTGTTGCCAGTGAGATGCGTCCGACTCCTCCAGACGGACCACCCAGGGTATGTTGCCTCACCCCCCCCCCCCCCATCCCTCAGGCGTAAACAGTAAATAAAGGTTTAAAACTAATTGTATGGTCTTAACGCCTTCATTTACACCAGGGTGAGGCGTCAGGCCCGAATATTTATCAAAATTTTCCGTTCGTACCATTCGCTTATTTCACTATGTTTCGCATTGCCACACTTGCACCTCATGGCACTCCTCGATATCCAGCTCCACCAGCCTCACAATGTTGTGTTTAACGAACACATGTTGTCTCACTCGTGACCCTCACCGTCGGGCGCTGGTCTGCATGCCAATATATGTTGTGTGTGGACGGGCGAGCGATTGTCGCGAGACCCAGCTACCTGTGTGGGCCGGGGGAACCCAACTTGGCATTTGCATAACTTTCTTAGAGAAAATTGCTCGGCTCAGGACTTCAGCACGATGGTTGGAGGGTAGACCATACAGAAAGATGAGCCATAAAGCCTCTTTCCCTTTAGTTTGGGCGGTGGCTTGACTTCTGCCGTGGATCCTTTAGAATTCTAATTGATTCTTGGGATCATGTTCTTAGTGACGTTAGGGCATTCCTTTAGCGTCCTCAGTTTCGGTTCAGAAACAGGAGTGGATCACTCTACAGCGTCGTCTTTTATTAGAGTTGATTTGTCACAAGGGATGCCTTTATATAAACTTCATAACAATGATGATTAATCTACAGTACTCAGGTTCCTTTTCATAAACTACATAACAATTGTTAACGTATCTACATAACTTAAAGTGGTGTTGATAGGAAGGTTAGTTACCAATAAAGGTATTCAATCGCTCAAAACACAACCTGATTGATCACACATCAAACTTATTGATCAGGATCAAACCTCTCATCCTTATCTTATCTTACATTTGGCCCGTCTAGAGAGCGTCTGATTAGATGTACTTATTACATATTGCACGGAACGTGCATTGCTTGTTCATCTAGAGTATATGTTTCTATAAAAAGAATACAAATTCCCTGTGTGTATTGTTTATCAGATGTAATCTAAGCAACGTCAGGTGGGTGGAGTGGTGAGTTGTGGGGTCGTCAAGATGATCACAGTCCACAAGTTCGAGTCCGGGAAGATGTTTGATTAATGGCACTTGCGGAGTCCTCTCACATCAGGTCGTCGTATTCAGTAATCTTCCTTGCCTATAGGGCCTCAGAGTGTTTGGAGGGAGTGTGTGAGATGTGCTGCCACTCACACCTTTCCTGTGTTGCGAGCTGAGGACGCACTATATTACTGAATGTGTTTACAACAAAGATTTGTCGTCGCTTCAACAACGAATACCTCTCCATGAAGATTTTAGGACATAGTTCTATGAAAATACATCAGAGAGTTTACGAAATACAAGATTTTTGTTGTCATCACGGGTAGATTTGATGTTTTTCTCTTGTTGCATCGTTAAGAGAAGAATGGACTGTTAGACCAGACAGCGTGAGCCCGGGAAGGACCTGCTGCAGGTCAGGAGGTCCGTCAGACGAGCAGGTCGGGAACTACAGGTGACCTGCATTAGGCTCCGCCCGATGCTTTCTTCATCCCTCGTCCCCTGGCGTACCTTGCTCCCCGGCTGGAGGGTAACCAGCAAACTCACTACTGTCAGGAGGGAAGGAAGGGAGGAACGTGGACAACAACGGGAGAACAAGATGAAGAGGTGGAACTATAACCAGTATGCAAATTTACAAGAGGAAGATGTATAGCGTAAGAAGAGTTTTATTACCCGGAACCAAGTTAGAAATATTGTACCAGAAATGCTTTCTACACATTAAATCCCTCCTTACAATTCTTTTATCATAACAACCACCATTTCTGTCACCATAACCACCATCTCTGTCACCATAAAGACCATCAGTGTCACCGTAAACACCATGACAGGCATGGTTACATGTGATCATGAATGCTGTGCTATCCTGGACGCCGTCACTGCAAGCAATATAACCACAGGAAACGACCACTCTCACACTATCTTGACCACTGGACGAAATCTCTGACCTGGGCGACGTGGGTCCGGCTTCTGCCGAGGCTTCCCCTTCGCCCCGCAGGCCAGAAATCTCCCGCACGATCCTCTACAAACAGGATTTTCGTACCCATCATGAAAGCATGTGAGGAAGGCATCAGTGGACTTAGCGTGTCAGCCTGCAGGAGGAGGAACAAGTACTGTGTACCGACGGTGAGGTAGACGAAGTCTGTCTCAGTGACTCTCGCAAGACGGGTCTCAGGATCCATCCTGGCGAAGACCGAAACAGAAAACAATAATCATATAAATGATTCTCCATTTTCTCAGATGCTGTCCAATACATCTTCCTCTTTTTTTTTTCCGTCAGTAAACATCTCTTTTATGTAATGGCTATACCAGCCAACTGTGCATAGGGAGAACTGTATATCATCTACGCCGATGTGAATATGTAAATCTTCTTCTCTTTACAAAATCTATCACCTTTGGTTGATGTGGCTGACTGGTTAGAGAAATGACTTTGGACTTCGAGGTTCAGAGATCGAGCCCCCTGCCAGGGCGGTGGTCTTGTAGTCATGGAACATTAGACACCTCTTTGACCCTGGTGTGAGAAGGTATTAGTTCTATTTCAGGAGAGAATCCACAGCTCTGTAGTAGGACCAACCCTGCGTCCAGGGCACATGGCCGTGTCCACTGAAGTCTGACGAACCAGATAAACGTATATCACTCAAGTGTGGTGGGGTCCTGTAACCAGTGACTCTTAAATATTTCTTCATATTTTCTTTTTTCCCCATTTTCACCCGCTTATCAGTTCACGGGAGAGGGAAGCGATCAATAAAAAATATCAACCAAGATTTATGAAATATTTCATATACTTCAAAAACCGTAAGAGAAATGATGAGTATCTTTTTTTATATATATTCTGGTTCGCATATTTTCTTTCAGTTTTTCCTTTTCCTGTTGGAGTGAAATGCCTTCCTCTGAAAGGATGATATCGAGTGTCTATCACAGTATCTCTTTCACCCATTTCTCTTTTATCTCCAGTCTTCAGTTCCATTCCTTCTACCATGCTCACTCTGGAATCAATCTTCGCCCATGAGCAGTTGGTGTGCGAGGCTGTTGGGTCCTGCTGCCTCTGTGCGGCGGAGGTCTGGGCTGGTACACTAGTATCCTGTTCACAGTCTTTCCAAGACAGAGCGAGCAAGAGTAAAGGCTGGCTCGTCATCGGTGGAATGCCCTCTAGGAGGAACTGAATGTGATCGTCAGTAGGATCATAATTCTTATTATGCATCAGTTTACTTCTTGGGCTAAGTAAAAGATTGTATTCCCTCCAACATCCTTGTGATTATGTACTCCTTAACATTCAAATCAAGCGAGATTATTTACGATTATTTTTGCTCTTCACTGCTGCTGATGGCTAATTGTATTTCCAGCAAGAATGCACGAGAAACTTTTGTTATGAAGTTCAGTTTGGCTTCTTGTGTTTCACCTTCGAAGACGAGTTGGTGTAAATGGAAGTCTCTTCAAGCCGAGTGGTCAGTCGCTTTCTGACCACACATGTATATTACCTCCTGCCCGCGGGGTACTGGGGGTAATAGTGGAGTAGATCCTCTCCTACCTCTTAACAAGGAGCCCTCCTGGTAATTAGTGAGGCATTTTGCATGCCTCACTGCCCCTCTCTCGCTGCCTCCGTCATAGACAACAGCAGATTGCCCCCGGGAACGGCTAAATTCTCCACTCTCATTGCTGGTCTTGGGTGTAGATGAAGATATTAGCCAATATAGCTGACAGGAGATTTCCTCTCTTGAAATATATGTTTAGTTATAAAGACAGGCTCTCGTAGTACACCCCCAGCTATATGGACGTAAATTATGTGCTAATACTGGCAGTTACGATGCGGACTTACGTCATTGACCAAAAAATGGAAGAATAGACACAAACGAAAGTTACTGGATCGTTAGAGCCCACTAATGAACCACACATACTACATATATACTTATTTTAACATGCATAATTACATACGTATATAGTGTACACACATACACATATGGAACATGTGCCATACAATAGGATGTATACATTATAGTAAGGGACAAACATACACATTTACACTGACGATTGAATATTAGATTTTACCTACTAAGAATGACACACATACACTCATACGCTCGAGGAAAATCAATGTACATAATGATAATAAGACATGTACATACAGTTGATGGCGTATGCAAATATTGAACTTGCATACATAACCACATTCACCAGCGCAGCTCAGACATTGCTGTTTTCTTCAACATTGATCTTATCCACAACAAAGGACTCGACCAGAATCATACAGACTCTCTATACATATGTACAGAATACATTCTAACATAGCGCACTTACACAGAAAATGAGTGACTGTATGCAGAACGTGAATGATAACATAAAAAAGTTGAATAAGTTGTATGATGGCAAAGAAAGTTTGAGAGATGGGTCACACGAGAGCAGAACTTCCTCTCCATACAGTGTGCGTCAATAGATAAATACACACATAGAAACATAAACATACACACACAAAAATACAAACCTACACAAAATAACAAGTCAAAAGCAACCTGGTCCCTCAGAGGTAAAAGCCGAGCCGTGATCAATGTGAGTAAGGCGATGGTGGTATAGTGGTGAGCATAGCTGCCTTCCAAGCAGTTGACCCGGGTTCGATTCCCGGCCATCGCACATGTGTTTTATATGAAGTTTTGTATGTTGTATTCGAGCTGTACCGTTATCAGATAAGGTAACAAACGTTGTCTATATAAATAACGGCTAATTCCTGTTTCACAGTGTTGTAAGCAGACGCATCTACACGCATGTTCTCTCTCCCTCTCCCGCTCTCTCTCTCTCCCGCTCTCTCTCTCTCTCTCCCGCTCTCACTCTCTCTCCCGCTCTCACTCTCTCTCTCTCTCTCTCCTCTCTCTCTCTCTCTCTCTCTCTCTCTAGCCCCGCCTGAGGCAAAATCTCGTCGTAGGTAGATTTTCTGACACATAAACACTCACACCAACATACATCCTTCGGCTACAGTTTACTCAAATACATAACTGTCAGTTATGATTGAGAGAGAGAGAGAGAGAGAGAGAGAGAGAGAGAGAGAGAGAGATGCCGTACACAGTCAGGACATGAGGACAGTAGGGTGTGTGTGGTTTGTGGTGACATGTGGTGTATGCCACGTATCAAGGATATGGGGGACCTCACCTGTTTTAAGATTTGTTTGGTCAGACCTGATTCGGCTGGTTACAGATGCTGCTTACGAGAAAGCCATCCAGTTCAACACTAACTCTCCGTGAGCTACACTGGAGACTCTCCAGCGACACACAAAAGTTGCAGGAGGGGGGGGGGGGTTGTTGAGAAGCACATGTGATGGGCAGCGACCATGGGCCCCGGGAGGTGGTGTGGGAGAGGTGGCGAGTGTGGCGAGGTCATCATCTTGGCAAGCCGGAAGCTGACTGCTACTCTTCCTTACCTCCGTGTTGACCCTGGATCTGGGCGGGTGGTCACGCACCCGTACTGTTGCCAGGGCTGTGGTGGTGGTGGTGTGGTGGTGGTGGTGGTGGTGGTGTGGTGGTGGTGCGGCCGGGTTCAGGGCTGTGGTAGCTCTGCTGTGGTACGGTGGTAGGGGTCAGGGTTTGTGATGGCGCTGTTGTAAGGAAGAGCTCCAAGGCTTCATAACCGATATACAAGCGACTTATACTTTCAAACTTGGTGAAGCAAATTGTTAAAGTCAGTATAGCCACAGGATACTCGCTTGTCAAGTGACGAATATTTGGAAGATCACAGGGAACTTCGGGGGGCAAACGGTGGCATGGTCGGTAGAGCGGACATAGCAGCTCCCTGCTCAGTATCTCCAGTTCTGGCAACAGTGTCTTGAGTTACACTTGTGTCTAGTGTTGTTCTGATGGTACATGATGGTTGCCTATTTCTGTCAGGGATCCATCGCTGCTTGTTTCGTGCCATAACTCGTGTCGCCTGGGAGAGCCATCCTGTATACTAGTGTAGCCACTGTCGCCTCGGATGGGCAGATATTAAGGACGTGTCGTGGTCCGGGCTGAGGGTCGCCGCGGACAAGACCGTCACACAGAAGGCTGTCCTCCACCACCGCTTCCTCCCTGGTCGGGTCGACGAGATCTGCGGCCGGAGCCAATTACACCCGTCCTGCGTAGGCCAACCGACCAACCTACCCTCCTGCCTCACCACAACACGACGCGAGCGTGTAAGTCATTTCCATATGGGGGGAGTCGGGTGAAAAACGTGACTAGAGCCTCAAATTCTGGTCAGGTCAGGCTGGGTCGCCTCCAGGATCACGATGTCTTTGGCAAGCACTGTGGCTTGACCCAGGGGGCCAACCGTGTCCACGTTATCACACGAACAGGTCAGAATTAGTGAGTTCCTTCAAGACGTGATTGGTATCAAAGTTTTGTTGTCGTATATAATGTTCCTATACCCTTCCATAGCGAAGAGGGTCAGATGGAAGGGAAGAAGGTCGATTGGAAGGCCAGAGGGTCGGTAGGAAGGGCAGAAGGTCGGGAGGAAGGGAACTGATAGGAAGATTATATAAAAAGGAAAAGGTTCAGGGAGGAGAAGGAATAGCAAGGGAGGTATATGGAACAGCCACCCTCTCCCGTGTAATGGAGGGGAGGTATACAGAACAGCCACCCTCCTCAGTGTACTGGTTCCAGTTTTTTCTCTGCAGCTCCTCTGTTCTCCAAACATCTGCGTCACGTTTAGGTCACGCTTGGCCGACGTGCAAATTGTTTAATAAAGCAAAGGAGGAGATAAAAAGGGAGTCATAGTCTGTCTCACGCGCTAGCAGGTGAAGGAGTGCATAATGAGCAACTACATCACGTTAGGTAAACATACAGAAGGACACCTCGTCTGTCCCAGTAAACAATCTGTCTTAATAATCTACAAAACGATTAAATGGATGGAGCTCAGCTGCTGGGTGAGAGTTTGCCCAGGGATCGGCCCGGGTCCTGTGTATGTGCTGGCTATGGAGGCTGAATGTGTTAAGCTGTTTAAGGTAAGTGGGAAAAGACAGCAGTCCTGGGGCGAATGTGGAATGCTGGTTCCCTACTGTTTGGCAAGGGCTCGTCAAGTGTGCACTTTGAATCAGCATTCTTTGGACACGTCACTACCATTGAACGACTCTCTGTCCCTCGCAATATCCTGATGGTTGCCGTCCACAGAGACGCAGACAGACAGACAGACAGACAGCCACACACACACACATACACACACACACACACACACACATACGCACACACACACACACACACATACACACACACACACACACACACACACACACACACACACACACACACACACACACAGTGATGTCTTATGTTATCAGGTCAGCATAAGGCATCTCTCACGCCCCTCACGCCAGTCTGGACATATTCAAGGCCATGTCTAAACGGGAGACGTCCATGTTAACTCCCACACCCACAAAGTGGCCCGACACCTCCGTCCTCCACCACTCCCCTGGGATCGAGCAAACCTCCCAAGACCGGCTCAGGACCAGTGTTGACCAGGCCAGAGGTTCGTCCTCCACACCTCGGAGACACACGTGTTATGACACCAACATAAACATGTTGGTGTGTCCTCAGATGGAAGCCAGTGTTGCCGATAGGCCTTGTGTCGTGTATAATGTATAACACCAGTAATACAGTGATCAGAAATCCATAACAACAGTACTACAGTAATAATACATTAATACAGTAATAATACAATATGAAATATGGTATACCCTCGTGTATTATTCTCGTATGTTTATATCATATCATACTTCAAGCGATCTATTATGGAGGTGATTAAGGAGACATTCAGACAACTGATTTATCCTCCCCTCATCTACTACTATCCTCCCCTCTCCCCACTATCCTCCCTTTACCCCGCCTTCCTCTCCCCAACCTACCATCCACCCCTCACCTCGCCATCTTCCTTCCCCGCACCCCACCATCCCCATCTTTATACCATTATCCTCCTCCTTAACCAACCAGCTCCCATCACCTCACAGTTCTCCATCTCACCCCACCATCCTCCCCATCACCCAACTATCCACTCTTTCACCCCACTGTCCTCCCTCTCACCTCATTATCCTCGCTGTCACCCCATCACACACCCTCCTCACCCTAAAACCATCCTCCTCACCTCATTATCCTTCCCCTCACCCCACTATCATCCCCTCACTCTACTGCCCTCCCCATCACCCCACCATTCATCACCCCAGCAGAGGGAGGGTCGGCCAGCGTGACGGGGCCCTCATGGCCTCGCTGCTCCCGCCACTTTTGGTCATGGAATGCCGCCAGGCAGGTCCGTGGGCGAGTGGCACAGGAGGGTAGGTGGGAGGGAAGATGGGAGGGAAGGTGGGAGGGTAAGTAGGTAGGTAGTAGGAAGGACTGGTGGAAGTTGGGAGGGTGGGAAGGATGATGGGAGGGGAGATGAGAGGGAAGGAGGGGAGGGTAGTTGGGTAGGTGGGAAGGATGGTGGAGGGGAAGATGGGAGGGTAGATGGGAGGGGAGGTGGGGGAGAAGGTGGGAGGGAAGTGAGACGAACCCTGGGAGGGTTATCCAGGCTTGTCTTCACCCCCTCCCTCATCTTGGGTTATCATGTGTGGTTCTGGATTATCCAGGAAACACCAGAGTAATACCAGGTTATCATACCTGAGAGTCGTCCCTTTTTGCTCAAGGGTCGTCCCATCGTGATGAGGAGTCGTCTCGTCGTGTTCGAAATTCATACCGTTGTGCTTAAGGGTCGTAACATCTTGCGAAAGGGTCGTACCTCCGCGCACAAGGGTCGTAGCGTCGTGCTCCACGAGGAATTAACCTTTTGACGTCGGGTCAGAGGTCAAGGTCGTGGTGTCTTGTGTACTGAAAGATAAAGTAAATCCATTTGTACACAACACAGTAGTACTGAGCTAGTGAGTGTAAGCCAGTTGTATACAAGTAAGATATTAATACACACGAATAATCTTCACCCCTACAGCTGTATCATACAGCTGTAGTTAAGGATAAAGTTAGAGAGGCTATGTAGGAAGGGACTTCAACATTCTATGATTATACTCTGGTGATTAATCTTATGTGATGATCACACAGGGATTACTCTCGCATCCCCAGGTACCGCATAAAGTACACGAAACTGTTTTTGGAGTCAACTTTTATGATCTCTGTAGAACAATACAGAAATAATCCTCAGTAAACATTGTTGCTCAAATAATTTCAGAAGTCAACAAAGTAACACATTAAGATTTCGAAGGCCCCAGCAAACAGACCTTGTGTACGCCACTATGGCGAGTCTCCAGCCTGGGTTTGCCAACGCTAACTAGCGGTGTGGACGATTGTTTTGCTAAAGAGAATTTGCAATTATAATCAGCAAGAGCTGGAATTACCGGAAAATCGACACTGTAAAAGGATTAGCATGTCTGGGTAGCACTGAGGGGTAGTATGGTCGGAGTAATTCATGTAACTAAGTCTGTTTCACTTGTTTTTCGGCACCGAGTGACTCACTGTGTTGTGAGTGGCTCCCAGGCAATACAGTGTGGTGAACGTTCTACAGAAACAGATGTGTGGTGTCTTGCCGACCCAGTGTGTGGTGGATGAGACGAGTCAAATATGATCTTCTCATAATCCATGTCCCTCTGAGCTGCTCCCCAGGGACGCTTCACTTTTAGCTTAGCTTCAGCTATGCAAGTAGGGCTTCTCAGGCCGCTCCGATGGGGGGGGTAGGGTTGGGAGGAGGTTGTTCTTCCGTAAGACGGGCTGTCATTGGCTCTGTTGGTGGCAGGAAATTGGATGAGCCTCTGTGAAATGGGATATTATTGGCTCTGTTGGTGGCAATGATATTGGAAGTTACGTTGATAGACGGGCTGTCACTGGCTCTGCTGGTGGTAGCCTTTGTGAGATGGGCGGTCATTGACTCTGCTGAGGCACTGATATTGGAACATACGTTGTTAGACGGGATGTCATTGACTTTACTATTGGCAGCCTTTGTAAGAAAGGCTGTCAATGGCTCTGTCTGTGGTATGATGTTGAGAGATCCTTTGAAAGACGGGTTGCCATTCGCTCTGCTGATCCGGAGACTGGAGGAACCTCTGTACGACACGACGTCATTGGCTCTGCTACGAGAACCACAGTCGAATTAAGATAACCTAATCCTCCGCTAAGTGGAAACTCATGATTTGTACCTGTGAGGCGAGGAAAGCAATACCATCAAACACTCTGGTGACAAACACTCCCTGTCACACCTTGCTGACGATGACTCAAGGACGGATGTACGATGACTCGCCTCCCTGACGTTAGCCTCGTCATGCTAAAAGCCCCCGGGAGAAAACAACTCGTGGAACTTCACTTTTTCCTTCTTATTTCCAGACTCAAAGATTCTATTAATGCCTCATACAATATCGTAAGGTCTTATTACTTACATATTACGATGTTGCTGGAGGCTAGGGATCATGGTAAGTGGTGAAATCACAGTGAGCTTCCCACACACACCCTCCATGCACCGAGAGCCAAAACAAAACTACCGTACGTAGCCTCGGGTACCTCGTACGGTAATTGCATCCGGCTGTACTTTACGCCCTCGTACACTGAGCTTATATTAACGTGCATCTTCACTCGTATCTCATTCATTTCCACGGTAAAATAACCAGGTAGGATTCTTATGTTTTACTTTTACTGTGATATATCTTAATGTGACATACATGATGATGCACGTTTGACTATAGCATATATTCCTTGAATGTGATTATATTTATATATAAATATATTATATATATATATATATATATATATATATATATATATATATATATATATATATATATATATATATTGTGTTTGTTTGCATGTGTATGTGTGAGTCACTTTGTGTGTGTTTGTTTTTATAAGTCAACATGAATGTCTGGAATCATGATGAGTGAAACATGTCCAGACGTAACAATGAATTTGTTACTCGATGGTTCTATACACACTGTGGGACCCGCCATCTTTGATAAAGCTTACCCATACGCCTCCATGATCACCCTCCCGTCTACCACGACCACATCGTAAGTCTTATAAAATCAGACTTCAGGACCATCGGCGATAGATGGCATCCTAACAGCCAGAGATGGCACTGGACTCTTTAACAGCCAAGAACAGGGCTAGACTCTCTAAGGGCCAGGGATGGGACTGGATTCCTCTCTAACAACCAGGAGTGGGATTGGACTCTCTTGGCAACAAGTTGAACAGGACTGGTGGTGGCTTGGTGGTTGAAGCCAACTCCACAAACTGGAAATAAATGAGTCTTCTAGACTCGTGCACAGGGTTGCCTGCACTGCAGGTATTTCAAGCATTTGCTGTTTAGGCAGAGAGCCAGCCAAGTGGTCTTCGTTAAGCCAGTCGTCGTTAAGTAGAGCCTCGTTAAACGGATAGTTTTTAAGCAGGTCACCTACAGTAATTTGTCGTTAAACAGGTCGCCGTTAAGCAGGTCTTCGTTTGACAGGTTGCCGTTCAGCAGGTCCGTTCACCAGGTCATCATTAATCAGGTCCTCGTTTAGATGTTTGCCCTTAGGCAGGGCCTCGTTCAGCAGGTCATCAAGGAATAAATCACACAAACTAATTCCGGGTCAGTAAGTTTTCGCCAAAGATGGCAGACCAGATAGCTGGTGTGTTTTGCGTTTAATGAATAATAAAGATGATGGAAGCATTTTTAAGAGGATCAGTGGGATAAACCGCTGGCGTTTTCCAAGAATTTACTTGCCGAGCTATTAACTTGATTTACTGCTCATAAAATAGAGAGAGAGAGAGAGAGAGAGAGAGAGAGAGAGAGAGAGAGAGAGAGAGAGAGAGAGAGAGAGAGAGAGAGAGTAGTGGAAGAAGAGGACATACCTCTGCTGCATCATCAAAACATTATTGCATGAAAAGCAACATTTATCAAAGCCATTCACTGACCCCAACATCAACCATGATCATTTTCTTTATATGATGTTCATCAATGTATTTCCCTGTTCCTTCTGCCTTGTTGCTGTTGCGCACATCTCCCTGTTCTTCATCAGTACACTATCTTTAACCCTTTTCTTCCGAGGGATGTACCTTACGCTCCTCATTGACGTAATTTCCTAATTTTCGTTATAGGGTTATCAGACCTTACGTTATCTGGCTCTTCCACGTACTCATGTGTACTTCGCTTTCATCGTCGTTATTAGATGCTGACCGACGGGAGTTATATCCACGGTGGCGTGAACTGATGGTCGTCGTAATGGTTGAACCAGTGATGCAATTTAGTGGTGGGGTCCTGGGCCAGGGAGGCAAGAGGCCGCCTCTCCATTAAGGCCACAGTTCACCAGGAATGACCATCATCAAGGCCTCAGGCCCAAGCATCAGTAACATCCTTACCGTAAGAAGGACCATTCCTAAAACCCTTTATTAGTACCTTCCAGCAAGACTTTCCCCTCTCACTACACCACCAATTAGCGCCCTCTGGTTAGACATCCCCAAGCACTTCACAAAGAGGACCTCTTCCCCAGCAGGAACTCTCCAGGCGCTGGATGTGTGTGGATCCACAGGAGGCGACCTCTCCCCAGTTGCTGTCACGGGTCGCTGCCTAGGCCATAATCCACGACCATCACCTCCCCTGCCCACCCATTCTGCTGGCCTTCAGGATGCACACACCTTCCTCCACACTCACTGTATATCCTGCAGGATGTGCGCCCCTTGCTACACGCCCTATGGACACTTTATAGGAAGCTACATGCCCGATGCATCCTTCAGGATTCATACACTGCTCGATGAACGTCTCGGGTGTGCACATCCTCTCACGTGCTTTAGGCAAGCAGCGGTATGTGCAAACGCTTCTACATGTCCCGGATCACCTGCAGAGCACTGTAGGCACGCTCCACTACACCACTTGGAAAGCCTCAAGTGTGAGCATTCATTCCTACACTCCAGTGATGGTCCGTAGTGCACACAGGTTTCGCTAGAGACTGGACGACTTCCAGGATGCACATCTCGCTACAACCCTGGGTGACCAGCAGCGGGCGCATCCTGCGCAAGGGAAGGTGTGCTGGGTGACCAGACGTGTAACAGGTGGTGTGTAGTGGTTTGGGTGTAGGTAGATGGCGTGTAGTGGGGTGTCTGTAGTGGGCTACAGAACGTGAGTGGCATGCGGTGGGTGGCGTGTGGTAAGTGGTGGCAGTACCACAGTGGGAGTCACCTTGGGGTTATGGATCAATGGACACCACTGGGGTTGTATAAAGGGTCATTTTACCTGAGTAAACAGAGAGTTGCCTATTGGACCCGACCAGTCTATTGTAGCATCAGTAACTCTCAGACTCTTACACTTCCCAGTATCATAACTTCATGGCTCAACACTGTAACACAATACAGAACTTTGTAATTTGTGGTATTAATTCCTGAATAATGATATGTCTTTAATGTAATGTATCGAGGTTATGTGGTCATCTTGCATTATCAGTCCTCAAACCCATTATTATCATCATCATATGAATTTATTGGATCGTATAACACAGTCTTAATATTTCTAATGAGAAATGATAGTAATTTCTCATCCACGAAGGTAACGTGTGAGATGATTCTCTCATGTCAAAAACTCTTCCTTAAAACCTGTGTCAATCAAGGACAAAAGAGGTCATGGAACTAGAATGTTAATGAGGAGCCAGCTTAGCTTATTCTAAAGACAATAAAAAGCTTAATTACTTGCGTCTAGGTTAGCATGCGCCAGACCAGGCCAGGAGTGGCAACTCGTTGCATTTCTATATGAATTTAAAGGCTCGGGTTCGACCCCCTGACCGGGCAATTTCCCAAGCAAGGGGAACAGGTTTGAAAACAATGCTTAATGAGTCCGGCGCTTGTATACATCACCACAACATTACAGGAGAAGAGCAGCGCTTGAGTCGCCATCCTCTGAAACAGCAGCACCAACAAAAGGAAGATTTAGACTAAAGAAATACCAGCCTTGTCTACAGCAAGAACTACCACACGAACGGTCATTACCGGGAGTGGTCTGCGTGTGTGTTGAGGCAGGAGAGGGAGCAGCGGGAGAGGGAGCAGCGGGATAGGGAGCAGCGGGAGAGGGAGCAGCAGTGAAGGCTGTATAGGTAGCCATGCCGTCAGATGCAGTCGTGGGTGAGTCCATAATGGTTTCTCGGATTAATCCCTTGAGCACGACAGTACGACGCTTATGCACAACGGTACGACCCATGAGGACGACGGTACGACCCTTTATTTCGACGCTACGACCTTTGAAAACGACGATACAGTCCCTTAAGTACGACTGTAAGACTCGGGTATGTTGGTCGTACAGTCGTGCTCGAAAATCTTACCTTCGTGTTCAAAGGTTGTACTATCGTGTTCAAAGGTCGTACCGTCGTATTCAAAGGTCGTACCATCGTGTTCAAAGGTCGTACCATCGTCTTCAAATGTGTTTTGAATTAAGAAAAACGGAAGAAAACGATCAGCAAATCCCTTACTGTTTTTAAGATGTTTATTCGTCACCTCAGTGTATTCACTTTTATCAATAACCTTATCATTAACATCTCACAAACTGTACCATATAGAAATAGGAATCATTCAAATTAATCTGATCATATTACACTGCATATCTGCAGTGTTCTATGATGCCTTACCTCTGGTGTTTTCCAGCGACGTCCACTTTACCTATGATGTTTTATGCCACGTGTCTGGTGATTTGTCGCAACTGAGTTTATAGATTTCCTAAACTTATAAAATTCATTTTCTGTTGTGATCTAGAAAGTGTCCACTTCGGGCAATATCTTCGTCTCTGTGACCCTATACTTGTCGCCTCCATGTTGCTGTTCACGTAATCATCTCTTGTTCTACATTTGAGTATCTTATTAATTTATTCAAATTTCTTTTCGTTATATACTTTTTCTCAGCTGCTGTGTGTGTCATTTATGCTTGTTCCTTCCCATCTCTCTGTCACTCTTACGTTAAACTTCGTTAATCTCTCTCTCTCTCTCTCTCTCTCTCTCTCTCTCTCTCTCTCTCTCTCTCTCTCTCTCTCTTGGTGAAAGTAGCGTGCGCTGCGTCACACTCGCAAGTTTCACTAAGCGAGGTTCACCTGCCGACCCGACCACAGCGGACACACTTCACCTTCCATAGTTCCAGCCACGTCCCTGGCCGAGGTCCAGCCTGCCTGGCCGTGTTGCTACCCCAGGTCTTGTTGTTCCAGAAATACTTTTTTTCTGTTTTTCATTTCCAGACTGCGTCATAATTTCTCGCCTAATCATCATTTCGGTGTATAATCCATCATTATTCACGGCTCCAGTACCTTGTGTTTGATACTCCTGGAACAGTCTTCACTCCAATATCCAGTTGCCTTCGTCAGACCAATCGCCAAAATTTCACTCCGCTAAGGCTTCAGGAGCCGTCTGCTCTCCAGTCCTTTTTCCAGTACACTACTGTCATTCTAATGTACAAATCATTCACTATTCCAGACCTCATCCTCAAACCAACATCTAAATTCCATCTTCATTCCATTATTTGTTTCATTCCCGTTCCAGACTCCGTCTTCACTCCAGCAGCCTGAGTATCTCTTCATCCAGGTCTTATCCTCAGCGTAGGCCTGTCTTCACCTAATGACTCAGGTTCTGTCAGCATATTATGAACCAATTTAAGGTTTGGATCAGAAATCGAACCATCTCTGAGTCTGTGTTTCAGGAGGAAGGTATCGACTCTTGTATCAAGGTCACGTTCCCATTACGTGGACCGGGCCTCACCATCACCAGCCCACGATCCACGCTCCTCCTTACTTCATGATTCATCTCTACCTGAACCTCAGGATCGAAGCTCCGATGTCATCCCGTGATCCAGACATCGTCCTCACTCTGGGATCCGGTCCCCCACCCCTAACCTTCTCTATATCAAGTTCCAGGTCAGGTCATCACTGGCAGTCTTTTCTTTGACCAAGATCCAATTAGTCCTTACCAGGTCAGAGATCTTGGTTTCATTTTCAATGTGTGAGCATTGTCTACGTCTCAGTCCAGAATCAACTCGTCTCTCGATTATGTGTGGTAAATCCCGGCACTGTAGTCATTACTGGCAAACTTCACTCCAGAGTTTTTTTTTTTCTTACACTCCAGGCAATCTTCATACAACATGACCTGGACTTTGTCTTCGTGCCATGATTCCAGGTTCTGCCTTCTCTCAGGGAGCCATTATCACTGCTTGGTCTAGGCTTTATCTTTGGTTTCGTGATACAAATCCTATTCCAGTTAAAGAATCTTTAGTTTATAAAGATCCAGGACACGTAGATCAGTGGATACAAGTTCTGCATTGATTCCAGGATTCGTTTCTCTCTACGTCTAAGATCCAGGCCTCGTCCCATGTGTGGATTTAAGCTCCATCTGTGTTCGAGGATTCAAGTGTTTCTTGTCTTTCAAGACTCAAGTGCTGTCCTCATTTCAGACACTCACCATAGAGGCTTTCGATTCTTCTTCTGTTCCAGGGACTTGCTTACTTTGGAATCAAATCTTTCTTACTCTAGACATTGGCTGTAATCTAGAATCTAGACTCTTTCTTCCACTCCGGCTCTGTCTTACTTTCAGGATCCATGACCCATCCTTTGCCAGGACACAAGCACAATGTTAGCTCTCGATTCTGAGTCGTCCAAAATTAAGGTTTTAGGACCAAAATTGCTCTCAAGGTTCAGGTCAGTCTGCACGATCTAAGTCCCACCCTGATTATAGGATCCAAAATTTATAACAATTCATGATCCAAACCCATTTTATCCCATGCATTAAGAACCGATCTCACCCAGAATTCAATCTCTTTTATCCTTACTTGTTGATACTTTTACCATCTTTAAACAAGTAAATAGGTCAAGGCAACTGTATTATGATTTAACTTCTGATTTGGTTTCTCTTCGACTTCTTGTTCTGAAATAAGTGGAGTTTCCCGTTCTACCTTTTTTTTCCCTCGTGCCATGGTTTATTAACCATCCAATACCTCATGAAACTTTGCAGTATCTCGTACATCAATTTGCACTCTCTCTTCTGAACGGCGATTCAGCTAACGGTTCCTGGAGAACCGGAAAATCTTCAGGTTTATTTCTCTCTTAGCCTGGAAAGTATACCGGTCAATGGCAATTTTTGACTCGAAATTCACTTTATGATGGACGAGCCAAGGAAGATTGCAGCGTTAAAGCCTTTCATTCCTATTTGTACAGACAGCCGAGTTCGAGAACCTTTAGAGAATCCATCATGTAATAACGAGCCACATCAAAATGGCTAGTGAGATAAGAATAATCACTTCTCAAGCAATTAACATTTTGAGTTACACGACCTGGGCTGTGGATTGAGAGGAAGATGTATTAGGAAATGTCCTCTAAGGCAATTTACTGTTACATGCCATCATGATTTACCTTCAAAACGATGCTCAGATCTGGTTCTGTTAATGGCGCCTCATTTACAGAGTCCGACCGCCTAGTGATGACAGTCGTGCAGTCCACAGACAACTGCAGTGTTGCTGCCATGTTGGCATTGTCTCCACAAAGACATGTTTAGTTCTGTGGTGTAGAGGAGAGTGTCGGCCCATGTGTCATGAATGTGAAAGTTGAGGCTGGTCCACTTGAGATGTGGATGATACAGTTGCTCCACCTGGCCCAAGGGAAATAAGGCCGGTCCACCTGGGATATGGAAAACGAAGCTGGTTTTGTGGATGATACCGGCGAGTAGCTCTCCTCCACCTTCACTGGTGGATAGCGTTTATCCACATGGAATGTGGAGAGAGTTTCGGATGCTGGTCCACCTGTGCTGTAGGATATAGATCTGGTCCCATCTAGGGTGCAGGGAATAGTACTGACCAGACGTCCTGTTTATGAAAGATTAATGCTGAAGTACCCGGTAGACGAAGAGCAGTTTTAATTCAAGTAATTGTTAGAAAAAAGTAAAGACGCTGGTGGTCCATTTGCAATATGGACCAGCAACATTCGGTCCACCTCAAGTGTGGGGAGAAAGTAGCAAGCTTAAGTAAGATTGATGCAACTGTTAACTTGAGTAACTGGCTGATCCATCACCTCATGATGCTGCTTTTTCTCATGAGAGGAGGAGAACAGCCCTGTCCCTCGGGCGACTTGAAGGGATGCGACGGCGTCTGTACACAACGATTCCTCTGGGCGAAGTGGGACGATATCCTTGTGTCATTCTGTCGAATCCTGTCTATCGATATCCTGATTCCACAGTCGTCTTTCCCTAAACTGTTATAGGACCCGTCTCCCATCCCCTCTAAACACACTCTTTATCCTAGGACTCTCTCCTACTCCTTCAAAGAAAACTCCCCCCCACCACCACCACCATTTCAACACCTCCCCTGCAGTTCTACAAGACCACACTCCCTCTCTCCAACTTTGTATTTTTCTACACCTCTTCAAGATCATTCTCTCTCCCTCTGACACTCCTTCCACAATCTCCCCTCCAAAACCTGTTCGTCTTCCTCCCCTCCAAAATCACACCCTCAATCTCCCTCACGAGCCTGACCTTGTAGCACGGGACAGTTGCCCGGTTTTATGAGGTTTAACGCCGAGCGATCAAGAAAGTTGGGTTTTGTTGGCTTTAAGTGCCTGAGTGATGCATTGTGTTGGTTCTTGTGCATCTGTCTATTAGAACAGGTCCTTTTGGGATGTAGAAAATGTATTATTACTGAAGAGCAGATAATTATGCTCTCTCTCTCTCTCTCTCTCTCTCTCTCTCTCTCTCTCTCTCTCTCTCTCTCTCTCTCTCTCTCTCTTATACATAAGAAAATTATCATAATTCTTTGGTTGGGTAAAAGTTTTTCATCCCAGTTGTCAGCTAATATATTAACTTCAGCAAGGAAGATGTCAACATTGATAAGGCCAGGATGATCAGCTACATAAAGCACTAACTCTCATGTACTAGAGGGATATATAATACATTATCATGTATGAACACACAACATAACGGCAGACAGAAGTCTGGTCTGTTCCCAGAAAAGCAGTGATACGGAGAAACGTGGATGACTCTATCCTGTGTAAGTGTAAAGTGTTGATCTGAGAGTAAGTGTTTGGTGCAGGTGGAGTGTGGAAGTCCACCTGCAGTGTGGAGGAGAGCCCTGGTCCACCTGGGGAGTGGAATAATCATCATTCATCGTCCTCCGTTCAGTCATCTCAAGCACCAGACCCCGACACCTGAGCATCTTGACCACCCCAGATCTTCCACCCCTCACCCCAGGACACGAGCTTCCTCTCCCCACAACCTGTTCACCTGGTTAGACCGGAAACTTACTCGCTTTTATCAGGTTTAACGGTTTAAGGTCACAAGAACTGGGTTTAGTTTTTTCCGGGGTGATAAAACAGGTTTTTACAGTTCTTGTGAAAATGTTAATTAGGAAAATCCATTTCGGATGTTTATGATGTACATTATTACTTATAAGTATATGAAACCTTTCTCTCATTTACCTCCCCCTCTCTCGCTTTTATGTCGTAAAATCATTGAAAAACTAGTTTGCTGATTACTATACCAAAAAGTTAATTGAAAACTATATCTATCTATCTATCTATCTATCTATCTATCTATCTATCTATCTATCTATATATCTATATATATATATATATATATATATATATATATATATATATATATATATATATATATATATATATATATATAAGTGTGCTTCTAATGATTTTATTATGATTGTATAATTGTCGTAAACTATAAAAGGGAAGGCCACTTCTTTATGCAGGCAAGATAATTACATCTTCAATATAATTTTAGATCCGTGTGTAATAACTCGGGTCTTCAGCAACGTGTCAAGGTTTAATTGGTTTAATCAACTAAATGTGAGAGAGTCTGTCGATGGGCACCATGTATATGATCATGTTATGCCACATACAGTGACACTGGAACTTTGTCATTGTATTATGTGTGCAGACGATACAAGGTGATGGATTTTCCTGGGTCGCGAATCCATCAGCCACCCGACAGGTGTGAGGAACGACGACTGAGTCGTTTAACTGAGGAGGGATATGATCGTGAGGTGTGGTGGATCTGTCTCTTTTTATGAGGGGTTGGAGGAGCCATGAGAATGTGCTGGGATGAATTTGCCGTTTTTTTTTAAAAAAAAAGATGTTGTGAGGTGTTAGAGAGAAGAGAAGACGACAGATTTGCTGTTTTATACAAGGAAATGAAACGACAACGACGTCGTTCAGTTATCTAGAAGTGTAGTGAGGCTGGAGGCCACCTGGATGCTATAACCTTCCCAACACATCCCCATGGCCAGCTTCTATGTCCTACCCCAACTCCCACAGTTGACCACTATGTCCCTCCCCACCCTCCCTGCTAGCCACTATGTCCCTTCCCACCCTCCCTGCTGACCACTATGTCCATCCTTACTCCACACCAGTGGCTGACCACCTTTCCCCCCTCTCAGATCGAACACAGGCGGCCAGGAACATAATTACGTGGTTTCGTGACTTGACCCACTCATCCACGGTGGCAGTGGTGGTGGTTAACTTCAGCAGGACCCTGGAGGTCATGTGACCCCTGACCCGGCCCACTCTCCCACGGTGGCAGCTTCGGTGGAACCATTGACGCCATGAAAGTAGCAGCGCCCCTACCTACCTACCTACCCACTACAGCGCAGCAGCCACCATCGCTACGATTACCATCACTGCCATCATTATCACCATCATTACCACCATCCAGTACCACCACCACAACTACCCTTACTCGCACCACCACCACTACCACCAACACAACCTCCAACACTACCACAACTACTACCATCAACTCAGACCACCACTAGGAGCATCAGCACCATCAATTTACCCTACAATCTCTACTATCACCACGACCATCACTATCAGCACCATCCATCATTATCTCCACCACCCATCGCTCTCCCTGCAACCCATTACGTAAGACCCATCATCTCCCCACAAATCCCCATCCCTGGCACACTAAGGACAAGGGGTCTGAGTCAAGATAATATCTGGGGTGTGTAGGAAGAAGAGTGGTGTAATGGGTCCACCTGTTATCACTCCCTCCACCACTTAGGAAGATGGTGAACCGAGGCAGAGCATTGCAAGTTTCTGGGAGACAGGAACCCATCAGAGACAAACAATCTTGTTATCTGATCGTCTCATCATGACCTGTAATGGCAAAGGGTCAGACAATGTAAGTCTTCATCCCCTTAATCATCATTTCTTTCCTTGACATTGTTAGATGGTTGTTGAGGGATCAAAAATCACACTAGGAAACGAGAAGTTCTACATGAAAGTAAGAGGGAGAGGAAAGAAGTGGAACAGAAAGAGAAAGATATTAGACAAGAAAGCAGACTCGCTGAGACCAAGATAACCCTGGCCAGTTATCAGGTTGGAGCCACTTCTTAACCTTATTGAGTAACTCTCCAACATGCAAATGACGATACTGATCGAAGACTTGAAGTTATAGGGCCAGGACCGCTATGTTATGAAAGAGGTGTGCTTGATTCCTCTTGGCCAGGACCTGGGAACACCACGTCCATAATCAAACATCAGGTTCTGGAGTGGGTAATGGTGCTGGCTTCCCCTCTCAGATGGACAGTCTTAAGACGCATGGCTTTAGGCAGAACCATCGGCCAGAATTAAACTGATGCGAAAGATGTATAGAAATCGATGAGAAATGACTTCTTACGCGTCTACAATTAACCTATTATCATTAACCGCGAAGTAACGTGATATATTTGGACTGCCATCATGAGAGGTTAAGGCTGATCAGATACTGAAGCACAGCCAAATGGAAATTCAAACCTGTGTAGGTACTGTAATGTCAATCCTCCTGAGTCACTCTGACCTCCGATATCTATCAGTTTCCACACTTAATCTTTTCCAACATTGCCTTATAAGTCCACTCTGGGGTGTCTCCTTCCTACTGTTGGTGGAAATTGAAATTCACTATAATTACTACGTCTCCCTGGCGCCAGGAGGCAGTTCACATGTCCAAGGAACTCTGCATCACCAACACCACCAACAATATCACCAACATCACCAACACTACACCTACCACCACACCCCTCCTTCCCTAAGAACGCCACACCATCACCAGCAAAAATGTAGCTATCATGTCCTCCAACGCTCACCTTTATCACCATCACAACCACAACCTTTCCCTCACCCACTTACAACTACAACTACTCCACCATCATCACCACCACTCCTACCCGCGCCGACAATCACATCATCATCACCCTCACAATTTCAGTCGTGTAAGTCAGGAAGGTCAACACTGCAGGTGAGCCAGGTGGGAGGATAAGAGCCGCATATAAATCAAGGGGAAGATAAAAGCTGCAGGTAAGAGGAGAAGATAATCTTGCTTCTTTTTATCTACTTAGTACTTACTTCCTCGAACTCTTACCCCTTAAGTCCTCCCTCTCCTCCCTCATTCTCTCACTTTATTATCACTCGCGTGTAGGCCACTTCCTATTAAGTAGCTCTTCCTGACCTCTCACTCAAGGTTTCTGACTCTGCTTCTTACTTCCTCGCTTTCATTCTTCCTCTCGTGTCCCTCCCTTGACTCTCCTTCTTGGCCCAGTTGTTTGAATTTAGCCTCTCTTTCTTTCTTTCTCTCTCCCCCCCTTCTCTCTCTCTCTCTCTGTAATTACTTCATTAACTCTCATACTCTTCGAGTCTTGACCTTTCACTCTCCTTCCTTGACACCTCTTTCACCTTTCTTAATCTCTACTTAGGAGCTGCTTCGTCCTACCACGTCAGCAGGCGTGAGCCAGCACACACCAGCAAGAGCCTTAAGGCTCCCGAGGCGGCCCCATCAGAGCGGAGGAGGCGTGGTAGATATGGAGGCAGGGCGCAGGGACGTGACCCAGCACACGCCACGTGGGGACTTGAGGCACTCAACATAGCCCAATCGACGTGGAGGCGTGGCGAACACGAGGGGTGTGGGCTGTGAGTGTGAGGGGTAAGAGGGTGGGGCAAGAACAGTGAAGAGGTTCAAGGGCAAGGAGGCAAGGGCTTCACAGGGATATGACTATGAGGCCGGGAAGGGATCAGCAGCGGGCAAGATGCACGGGGCAAGAGAGTCAAGGAAGGGAGTGAGGATGGAAAATGAGCGGGGAATGGGAAGTGAGCAGGGGGTGGGAAGGGAAGAGCAGGAGACAGTGGGGGAGTTAGGGAAGGGAAGGATCTAACGGTGGGAGAAAGTACAAGATACACTTGAGGTCGTTCGTGTGGTGGTGAACACAATGGTTCGATCTCCCTGAGCAGTCTCTCCTTACCTCCCTTGCACCAAGGGTGAGGGGGGTATATGTGGAGGTGGATTTGAAGGGGTAGAGGGAGGAGTAGTGAGAGATCGGAGGAGGTTACGATGATGGGTCTCGTTGACGGTGATGTAGATAGGATGGTCGGGGTTGGATTGATTAGAGGATAGGTGGGAGTACGTCATTATGAAGATGGTTGGTAAAGACTTAGTGGTTAAAGTGTAGATGATGAAGATGAGGTGGTGTAGATGGATGATCAGTATCTGGTTATAATGAGGTGATGAGATGAACTGGGAGAAAATGGGATGGTGAAAATCTTTCGTTAAGGATGAATAGGTAAGACTACGGCAGTGAAGGGAAGAGACAAACTCTCCTGCCGTGGATCGTGAACGAGAGTTGCCTGTGGTGTGAGAGCTCAATACACAAACAGATACATAACAAGTCTCGGTTAGTCTGTGATTGCCTCTCGGAAGCAGTGGGCTGAGTACGTTGCTACTGACCGTGGCGAGCTGAACCTACTCTCGTATGGTGGGTCCCGCGCTTTCTCCCAGGTCAGAGGAGGAGGCAGGAGGGAGGGACATGACTTAGGTCAGACATGACTTAGGTCAGACATGGCGTGGAATCAAAAGCAAAACCTCGGAGGAAAATATATGATTCTGTTTTCCCCAATAGATGAAATCTTAGCAAGTTTTCCAGCTTCAGAGGTGGAATTATATTTTGATACAAGACATGATTAAAGATCCTTAAAGTTTCTCGAGATCCCAACATAACGAAAATCACTTGCTTGTAAGTGCCTCCTAGGCTGTGCCAAAAGCAGAGTAGGTCCATCATAGACCTCACCTGAGGCATGAGGGAAGTGTGTGAGGGTAAAGTCAATATCGAATTTCTGATGAACGTTTTGAACTTAACTGTTTAACTTTTATTGATGGTGAGGGAGTTGTGCTGAGCCATGAATGTTACTGGGAGGTTATAGACAAAGTTAACAATAGAGGTGTGTCTGGCGGAGTTGAGTAAAAGCTGCCAACAGTGTGAGAACTGAATGAGCCCTAACGCTCTGCTCTGATTCCGCTGGATAATTGATCCAGTGAAGTAATTAGGTTTGAATACCCTCACGTCCACGCCTTTGTTAGCGTTCTGCCCCGGGAATTTTGACCAATCATAACAGTTCTGAGTGTGTGTTTATACACCTTAGAGAGAGAGAGAGAGAGAGAGAGAGAGAGAGAGAGAGAGAGAGAGAGAGAGAGAGAGAGAGAGAGAGAGAGAGAGCACCAAGGATATGAAACTGTCATTCTGATGGTCTCCGGTCGGTCTAAAATTTCCTGATTTTTGGCCCTTCCTCAAGACCTCACATCTTCGTCAGCGCCTCTACACGTCGCTTCGTCATCACTTTCTTCATGTGACAGATTCACACTGCCTGTAGAAGGCAAACGGTAGGTGTAAACAAAGTGAAAGTGTTCATGACTTCCAGGTATCCGTTGTGACCTTCTTTTCTCACCAGTAGTGTTCTGCATCACCAGTCCTGGCCGGCTCAGTAAGCACCCCGCGTACCTCCCAGTCACGGAGCATGCGCACACTGTTCACGGTCGACTGCGCACACGACAGGTGCAACAGGTACCCTGGCCTTTCGACCTGCCCGAGGCACTCGTACGACCTGGCACTCCGTTGGTTCAAGTGTGTTTCCTGTTCTTTATACCGACGGGAACGGCACTTGCGTACTTCCTTCAGTTTGGTGAACCTTCGTCGTCTGGCGCACGGGCCACCGTCGCTGCCCCTCCACCTCGCGTGGATCTCTTCCACTAGGGAAGAAGCTCAGGCGGCGGCAGGACCATCACCACAAGGGGCTCTACAGTGGAGAGCAAAATGCCCGTCGTGGAGACGTGGATGTCGCCAGGTAATAAAAGGATCGCTACAACAATACCATCGTGCTACAGTGGCTGGCACAGGACAGCCTCAGCTTCTGGTTCCAACGTCGCAAATACCACAGGTTCCATCCAGACTCCCTGCCAGAGGCATGCCAGGAGCTGCTCTCATACAACACTCATGATGGAGTTATTGTCTTCTGAAGGTCACGTTTTCTCGTAAAAGAATATCCTTTTGAGATGAGTATGTGCAGTTATCAAGGCCAAGCCTTATAGATGAACATTAGAAAAAACGATACAAATGAGGATGTGAGGATTTTCTTTTCAAGATGGCAGACAATTTGATAAGACAAAGAGTTCCAATACTTAACTGCGTAGGTTCTACCTGGGTCACATTCTAGTAGTGATTCGTCGAATTTATCCAAACCAATTTAGCAGAACATTGACCCCAGAGTTATCTCACCTCTCTCTGTGTACTACCTGTCCCTCCCTTGATTTATCTTTTTTTTTTTTATTAACTGAAGTTCATGCATGGATCTCGAGAACAGCCAGCCGTTGATAAGAGCGAAAAAAAATTGACTCGGAATTCGTCTTGGTGTCTGAAACATGTGTTGGACATTCTCACCTGTGGTCCGTGACGGGAGCCAAAAAGTTCTGTCATCATGCGAGGATCCTTCACTCACCCCTGTCCCTCCTGACGTGGTCAGTGGACGTCACCTCCAACAACACACTCTGGCAAGGGATCTATCTCCCTGTTTTTCCCTCATCCTTCACATGTATCCCTGTTTTTAAAGCGTTCTAACTCTCGTACAGTCTCTCAGACCTTCTGCCTACTGTCTGCCTGTGATTGAGTGGAGGGTTCAGCACCTCCTCCCGGGTGGAGCCACACACCACTCACAGTCTCCACCTCACCATCATTCAGGACCCACCCGCTTATAACGAACAGGTACGACGTATTAGCAGGCAACCGATCCCATATGTTCATCATCTCCTGTCGTCTCCACCCACGGGGAAAGGAAGTCACCGAGTGATGTCACTACCAAACATAGGTTTTGGAAGTCATCAGTTCGTATGGTTTTTAACACGGAGAAAGGGAGTTGCTAAGTGGCGCCCTCACCACTCACAAGGAAAGGGAGTCACCAGCTTTTTACTAGACTTTAATGCACTACCTCGCACCGCTAATGATAAACAAGCCTCTTAACCCACCCCGCCCAAGTTGCCGTCCTATCACCCAGGTCGGCCGTACGTCAGCGTGTCGAACCCCGACACAGAATTGCTTTGCCTGTATTTGTGCGCCCATTGCGTATCGCTCCCTCTTCTGCATCTCATTCGATCCAGGTTTTTCATTACCCAGCGGGCGTACTGTGGAAGCTTAAGGTTCAATGGACCTTCACCAACGGAACAGAAAGCCTCCGAATTATATATTCCTTTTTTTCTTGCAGTACCTGACCCGCGATAGTAAAACAACAACAGGACGAAGCTAATATTTAGGGAACAGTCTTGACTCTCAGACTTGTGTATTTCTCGTAGCTATTTCTTTCCATGTAATCCTGAGAATTGAGGCTGATTCTTGAAGCACGAGGCCTACTGGGCTAGAGGCTGATGCTTGAAGCAGCTAAGAATAACTCACAGTTAACATTTTCATCCGCATCACAAAAAGTGAGTTACAAGTAGAGTTCTAAATCTTCTGGATTGAGCGACTTGATAATCTCTCATCTTATTCTTAATTCATCTTTGTTAAGGATATTTCGCCGTCGAAATGTCGATAAAGTTCGATGACTGGTCACGAAAGCGATATATGGTAATTAAGCTGACAAGTTTCTATTACAGAATAATTGTATCTTGAGCAACTAACAAGTAAGGACGAGGCTCTCTCGCCTCGTTGGCTGCCTCCAGCCTCTGTTCCATATGTAACATCTTCTAGTGGCTTCCTCACCTCATCTCCTCCCTCGTTCCTCAAGTTTCCTCTCCCCATAGCCTCCCTCACCTCTTCGCCCCCACAGGCAACTCCTTCAGATGTAAGGAGCGATGACGGAATCAATAACATCAACAAAGCCACCATCATTGGAGAATTCTAGGTTCAATGGTCAAGTTTGAGATAGAAAAGAATATGTAGAGCAAGGCTTTCATGTTAGTAAATTACCAAGACTGAACAATGTATCTATCATGAGGGCACCATGGCAAACTATCCAAGATTTGTACACTACCACACTTGTGGCGTGTGTGTGTGTGTGTGTGTGTGTGTGTGTGTGGAGGGTGGGGGGAGGGATTGTGGGAAGAGAATATACACAACCAAGTCTTTGGAATTAATCGATCCCTCGAGCAGCCTGGGGTTATGTGGGCTGATTCTGTGAAAGTGTTGGCGAGTCACGATCAAGATCCTGGGAGGAATGATGTATCATGGCGGCCCGTCTCGGACGCTACCCGTGGCGACCCTCAAGGGCCCGGCTGGAGATGTCTGCCGTGACAGCTTCCTTCGCCTCACAAAAGACCGAGGGAAAGGCGCCGTTGGGGTGGACGACGGGCAACGAGCCCATACGTTTTACGGCCTCTTAACCTGTCAACACCAGTGACGGGCGGGTGGTTCCACCTTCAGGAGTCTACTATATACGTCAGTGATATCGAGTTTCTCTTCTGTCAGACGATCGATGGGCCTTCCACTCTCACATCCAGGCGCCTCTGATAAGCCGACGTCGTGGCCTCTGATTTTCATGAAAAAACGTACATAAAAAACTTATTAATTCTGATCAGCGAAGGGCAACACCTTCTCCACAATGCACTGATAATAATGGCCTGCAGGAGGCATGAGCGTCAGCAGTGAGGACGAACACCACTATATGGTGGACGACGAGGAAAACATCGCACACGTATAAGTCTATCTTCGTCATCTCAACACAGATGTTCAGTGCATCACTCATGATCCACCCATCTCCTCACGACTCAGGGGAGTAAATGGTAAATCAAGTGCTGAAAAAAAAGGAAGAAAGGCCATCGCAGATTGCTCAACCGAATCTATTAAGTTCGTGAAACAGCAACTCACACATGCATCATTGCAAGAGTTCCGATCAAACCATATCGGATCGGAACTTGATGATAACTGGACCCATCTTTTAGACCGCGATTGGTAATAACAGGATCTAACCGGACAGAAACAAATGAAGGTAAAAAACGGAAAGTGAATTCCACAGGTGCGTGGAGGAGGAGAAGGAGGAGGAGGAGGGATGAGGGGAAGAGAGCCACACGCAGCAATACCGGAACCCGATCCATCATAATCTATATCGAATCAGACCTCTTAACGTCCTAATCAAGCGGAGGAATACCCATTAATCTCAAGTAATTCGTGGGGCAGATAAATTTCTCGCTTATCTCGTATATCAGACCAAGATGGAAAATATATTGCCCTCAGCATAGACGCCAACGAAGGACTAGTATGATTCTGTAGGATTTCTGAATTTATGGATATATGACCAGAACCAGTTTGCCGGTCATGTATTACTTTTTTTCGAAGAATTTGAATAAATTTGCATAAAGATTACATGTTGTCAACTCAGTGAAAAATTTGCAGGAGACATGGAGAACTCTTGAACCTGATGTACGGATGCTAACATGATCAGTGGGTGTGATGTTTGGTAAGTATACATTATAAGAGACAAGCATCTATCATGAGGCAAGCATGTATTATAAGAGACAAGCATATATCATAAGAGGCATGCACATATAAGAGGCCAGCATCTATCATGAGGTAAGCATGTATTATAAGAGACAAGCATATATCATGAGGCAAGAATGTATTATAAGAGGCAAGCATATATCATAAGAGGCATGCACATATCATAAGAGGCAAGCATACATCAAAAGAGGCAAGCATATATTATACAATGCAAGCATATAAGAGGCTTGCATATATCACAAGAGGCTAGCACATTATAAAATGCCAGCATATATCACAAGAGGCAAGCATGAAGTATATGATAACTGGTCAAAAATGATCAACTAGTGAATGAAATCATTTTCTAAAAGGCTTCTGATTTGTAGTTCACTCATATGACCGTGGTGGTGATCAACAACTGATTTGTGATGACAGTTACTTGCAGAGAGAGAGAGAGAGAGAGAGAGAGAGAGAGAGAGAGAGAGAGAGAGAGAGAGAGAGAGAGAGAGAGAGAGACTCATTTCACCTTGACACGCTCCTCCCTACTAACCACCACTCCACACTGCTTCCTCGCTTACGTCTACCTTTAAATCCTCATGAAGACCTCATTAAACCCCCGTGTTTTTGTCCACCAGCCTCTGGTGCACCGTGAGTGCCTCATGACCAGAACATAAACTCAACCACTAACCACCACCAGCCTCACTTTTTCTACTCATTACGAAGCAGAACCTCCTTATACGACCCGGACCTAATATATTAAACTTCTTGAGATAACAACGTTTGCAAATTTCCATCACCTTGTGATCACCCAGTGGTGGAGGGCAGAGCGGGGGTGTGGAGGTGGAGTGGAGATGTGGGAGGCTACTTGCATACCACCACACGTGAAGATTTCCTTGTAAGAGGAATATAAAATGTACCAACACGAGACTACACGACTATTGCTGAAAATCCAATGTTCTCTTAATCCTCGTTATGATAATGATCTAAACTGCAAGAGTGAATCATTTTCCCAAAATAATAACGATTATAATAGTAATAATGATAATAATAATACTAATAATAATAATGATAATAATAATAATGATAATAATAATAATAATAATAATAATAATAATAATAATAATAATAATGACAATAATAATAATAACGATGACAATAATGATAGTGATAATGATAATGGTAATAACTGTAATATAATCAGATTATATTTATGCTCTGTAAGGTTCATTAACATTAAAGGTCAATTCACACATATCAGTGATGTGTCAGTGACGTGTCGGTGAAGTCCGTGACGCATCAGTGACGTCTCCACACACATAGCCGTACACTTTGAAGTCAACGATTTTCAAGACGGCAAAGTTTCCAGACGAGGAACTGGCAATGATCACAGTCATTCTGGATGAAGAGGAAGAGGAGGAGCGTCAGGTGAAGAGAAGGAAGTAGCTGCTACATGATGAGGCTGGGAGGAAGTGGCTGCTACATGATGAGGCTGGGAGGAAGTGGCTGCTACATGATGAGGCTGGGAGGAAGTGGCTGCTACATGATGAGGCTGGGAGGAAGTGGCTGCTACATGATGAGGCTGGGAGGAAGTGGCTGCTACATGATGAGGCTTGGAGGAAGTGGCTGCTACATGTTGAGGCTGGGAGGGAAAGAGAAAGTGAAGGAGAGTTGGCTACTCTATACAAGGAATTGATGAATGATGGAACTAAATTTTTTTCATAATCTTGAAATGTCTTACAATTGCCTAATATATTGCTCAGTAAAATAGAAGGTCATTGAAAATAGCAAGACTCCCGCTGGCCTATTCTTTCATTACTTGAAGAAATAATAACATTAATAATCAATCAATAAATGAGTAACTAATTAACACAAATGGGGACTAGACCTATAATGTAATTATGAAAGTGCGGACTACGTCTTAGCCTGTACGATAACTTCTACATGTAAATATGTGTCATCAAAATACTAATTACATAAAAAAGTACTTACCATCTGCTTTCATATTTTGTCCCATCTTATTCCAAATATCAAATATCAACTTGTTGTCCATATTTCCTGGATGTGATAAATTATAAAGAACACAATGATTTCGAACCAGTTTAGTTAGTTGTTCGTCACTCATTTTTTTCACAAACTCTCACCAACTCCAGGTCAGCCACACCACAACACTCCTCCGTGAAACACTAAAAAATATCATCGATAAACAACTTGACGTGACGTGCGCACGGAGGCGCCACTGACACTGAGGGTGAAATACGGTAGTGCGCCGCCGGCCAGCAGGTGTAGTTGCCTCAGCCAAATGCAAAGTAACGAGGTTTTCCACCACTGACGACCCGACTGATCACCTCACTGATATGCTCTTGTTCCTGACTGTGATGGCAAGACTAACCCTCTACAACTGAACAGTGATAAAGGAAGGTTGATGCTTGGGCAACTGCTGGTCTTACTCCATGTAACTACGTGCGAGCTTGTTGAGGTGCTCTGAACGAGGCGGAACCAGTAATTAAGGGAACTCCAGATAGCGGCCTCAGTGGATGGTAATGATTGGTGCTGTAAAAGTCTAATTAGTACCCGTGGAGGACACTTGAGGTCAAAGACCAATGGATAGTTTAGAAATGAAAAAGAAATAGGTACAGTAATGATTATGTATTACACACATGTTGGCACACACACACACACACACACACACACACACACACACACACACACACACACACACACCAAAACGTGGAACAGAGCACATACATACGTAAACATATACATACAGAGAGATAAACACACTTGCACAACTGCTGCTCCTCGTCCGGGTGAGTGTGTGTGTGTGTGTGTGTGTGTGTGTGTGTGTGTCATTATCACTATCATCCCTCAGCTCTAAACACAGGCCTTCGTCATTAGCGGGGTCCCACGCCCTTGCTATCAGCGCAGTTACACGCCCTCTACCATCGCACCATCTACACGCCCTCGACCACATGAAAGAAACTGAACCAAAAAAAAAAGACAGGCAGACGGGTCCCGTCTCCCTCACTTCATTAAGGGAGACAGAAGGTGTTGTGTGCCTCAGTGACACTGACAACAACAAGATCCCTGAGTGCTGAGCTTGGCTGAGGAGTGACTCACCTGCTTCACTGCTGAGGAAACAAAAATATTGGTCCAGTATTCGTGTAATGAACGAAGCAGACAGACGTCATGCATTATACTCAGGGCTTTCCATACTACTGGCAGTCGAGTGGTGGTTGGAGACCATTGTAGGGGGGTTATAAAGGACCAGTTCGGCGGTGATTATAGACAAGAGGGGATCGCAAACGAGCAGACGGTGATTACAAACGAGCAACAGGGTGATTAGTGACGAGGATCACGGTGGTTAGACAGGAACTGGATGGTGATTAGAAACGAATACAAGTGATGATCGGAGATGAGTAATATGGTGATTATAAGGCAGGTAGAAACGTGTGAGGAGGGTTGAGCAGGACGATCTATTTCCCTCCACAACCAAACCTTCCCTGCAGTCCATGTTGATGGTGGCTCGTCTCCTTCTCTCAAGCACCTATGAGAGAGAGAGAGAGAGAGAGAGAGAGAGAGAGAGAGAGAGAGAGAGAGAGAGAGAGAGAGAGAGAGAGAGAGGTCAGAGGTCGTGCCACAACAGCTGTTGCAACATCGGGGACGACCTCGGCTGTGCCTCGCCAGGTGTGGATGTGTCAGGCAGCCGTCCCGGATGTGTTTCATTACACCCGTGAGAAAATCTTGATCAAGATAATTACCCCGGCAACGTATGAGATGCCATCTGTAATGATAGGCTGGATACTGCATGAGTCACGTACGACCATCCCCAGTGTTCAGGTCTGTAAGTATCATTTCCCCTGGATAGCAGTATATATAGACACCCTCATGATACGACTTACGTTTCGAAATATTCCATCCATTCGTCTTACATAAAAAATTCTGCCACGGAAATTTTCGTGGAGTTTTATATCTGATCAACTTACAATCCACGTGTATATATATATATATATATATATATATATATATATATATATATATATATATATATATATATATATATATATATATATATATATATATATATATATATATATATATATATATATATATATATATATATATATATATATATATATATATATATATATATATATATATATATATATATCTCCATCTTGGTTGTCTGGGAGTTTGTTGACTGTTCAAACATCTCTGTTTTAACTGACTCTCAAAGCTTGAGCGTATTCAGCTAAACACAGAGACCCTTTCAGCTCATTAGGCGTTGAGTATCATGTCTATATTTGATGCTAACTTGCAAAATCCTCCCCCTTCGCCTCCGGCGCGTCTGCTCTGGTATAGATAAATATAGAAAAATTCCTGTGGCTGACAAAAGAAATTGAGGTCTCTGAATTTCTATTGACTGTCATGAGTATCAGGGGATGAGTGAATAAACGAGAGAACATTGTTGGTGCACAGGAGAGAGAGACCGGCAAGTGGAATGAATAAAACTAGTAAGAGAAAGAGCGTGGGAGAGGTGAGAGTAAAGGGAGAAGCTGCGGTAGAATGTGAATGTGAGAATGAGACACAAGATTTGTGATGAACCTTGAATTTGTCCATAAACAATGAAGAAGATTACTCGATGATCGATTCTTTCATATTTCTCATATTTATCTAGACTTTTTTTTTCTTACTGTGGTGCTCAGATGACTGGCTATAAAAAGAGTTTTGAAAGTTCTGAGTTTCGTTGGGAACAGAGAAAAGTGAGAGAGAAGGAGATGCACACAGTTGTCAGTGCTGAACAAATGTATTGGTTGTGGAGAACAATATTGCAATTGCTTTTCTCTAAACGTGTAGTGTTTGTCAAGTGTTCAGGAACTCCTGGTGTGTGTATTGTGTTGATAACAGCCCATGTGATTTAAGACACGTATTCTCATCTGTGTTCAAACACATCACTCATTATCAGAAGCATTGTAGGAACACAGGCACACGTATCTACTCAAACACATATTAAAACTTACAAACATACATAAACACAAATGTACGTCTTAACAAATATAGACAACGACAGACAAAAAGACAGACTATGAAATGCACAAATCCAAAGACAAATGCTCACACAGACATAAATGAATACATAAATTTGTGTATAAACACAGACAACCACAAACACAGCTACGCATGTTCAACGATCATAAAGTTTGCTTTCATCTGTAAAAGATTTTACATAATCTCTCACCATCCAGGTGTCACCAGTGGGAAGGTAACGTTAGGAGAAGACCTGCTGACCCTCGCTTTAGCAACAAGTAATGTTGTCCCTGGAGGAGAAGCAAATAAATGAGGGACTTTTGAGGAAATACTCGCCCCTGGGAACGCCTGCATCTACGAGAGAAAAATAATTTTCTCGGGTGTTCTTTACACATGATTAGCTCAGCCTTACACTCACGACCTCAGGGAACACCTAAGAAATACATATTTAGCTTAAATTCAAGTTTTCTGCAAGACGAATTGCATTTCTTTAGCAGTGAGGACCCTCTGTCTGTCCTGTGACGTGGAGGACTCTTCAGCAACGCCCAGAGTCTTGGTGTAAACCCGAGCGATGCAAACACACAGCGTACAGACAACAACACAACTTCCTCTGAAAATGCCTCCTGGTAAATCAGGCTTCACTTTCGCCAAGAATCAGCAGTGATGACGTCAAAGGTTATTGTGGAAGATGCTTCTATCATATATTTTCCTTTATGTCCAGAATTTTATGGTTTACTGTTTTAAGATAAAATTTCCGATAGTGTCTTCGGCTGTGGTCGACGATGTTTATGAGAGACTCACGGTCTTTTTGTATATTATTCAAACTTGTTTGCTGAGAATTTGTGTTTTTGTGTAGTTGAGGTCAGAGGCCGTTCTCCAGCGAGGTGCCCCGCCGGCCACATCCATGACCAGTGTGTCCAGACATCGTGATACCAATGATAACGATAACGTGATTACCTTAACCTCAACATCCTGTCAAGCAAAGCTTGCTGCCTCGGCTGGACTCCTGCAAGACGCATAAGGCAGAAACTTTCCCGTGGGTACAGTGTTATTGTTGGCTCTCAAGCCTCACCTGAGGCTGGCAGGAGGAAATTCGATCCAGCCGCCTCTATAGCTCGAGAGGACAGTAAGTATTGGGAGAGGAGCTCGAGGACATTCTTCAGGATCTTTCTGGTTCCTCGTCTGTGTCTTCTGTGGGGATGACATCTGAGGCAGGAGCTCATTTGAGGAACATTTTCCAGTGTCGTTCTCAGGCGTCCTCCAACTCGTCTCCACTGTAAAATTGACTGTCAGAAAATCTACTATTTTCATTTCACTCGTAGATCTAGCAACATGTCGTACACTGAGGCGTATGATGGTCGAAGATACCAATCTGTACCATGTCTTTGTACTGGAGTGTTGTTAACTCTTCCTCTCATACCGGTTTGTATTGATAAATTCTCTGCTTGGGTTCATTTTCATCTGACATGACCTTCACATTTGCTCAGACAGGTTGACAGGGTTGAACACTTAATTGGAATTGATCAAGACAATTACCTTTGAAGGTGACACAGATCTTTGGATATCATGACCTCGTTGTAATCACCATGGTCATCAATATTCAGCATTCAGCTCTTTCAACAGAACCATTTAGCTTAATATAACGAAGCTGATGTGCGTCAACAAGATTCAACATTGGCGCCGTGATGGAAGCAGTAGAACAACATTTGCTGTGACGACAGACGCAAGAAATCGTTATGATTCTTCTAATTAATTCATGTGACCAAGTTTGGTGAGGCTAATGGTAAGACTACATCAGCCAGATTGCCAGGCATCTCAGCTACATGAGCGGAGTGTAACTATGCGCTGCCGAGCTGCAGATGAAACCAACAATCTTCAGAACTTTCCAACTTCAAGCACTCTGGTAACACAAGACAAACTGTCCAATATCCTGATTAGAATCAATGACACAATTACAGGTCTTGTTATTCTGATGTACCTATTTCAGTTCTATCCAGTTTATTCTGTGAAATAACCAGATTTGTAGCCATCAAAACTGGTGTTCCAAGATGAGACATCAACATCTCATGTGTTACTGTCTTGGTCGACAGCTGATATCGCTCGGCCGTCAGCCTTACTGACATGCTCGTCGCCTGGAGCTAAAATACATAAACTTTACAAGAATTGAATTTGATTAACCACAACGATTCATTCTTATCGAGTACAAAACACCAAATCAATTACATACATCAATCTATATGTGTATTTTTCTTATTTTGTGGGCGTTTAAACGTAATTAGTAATTTAACCCTTGTTTTGAATGCCCTGTTTGATAATTAGCCCAGCGAGCGTCAGTGATATGATCTAGGTATATATAAAAAACACAGATGAGATTCTTGGCTAGACAACATGGAGTCCTGGCCATCACTACAGTGGTAAGATCCCTCTGATAAGCCAAGCGAGAGTGTTTACACTGTATGCAGCAGCTGCATTAGCTTTTCCCCTTGAGGTCGACGGTACAACCCTTAAGCACGACGGTACGACCCTTGTGGATGAGGTTACGACCCTTGTGCACGAGGGTACAACCCTTAGGCATGATGATATGTCAGCTTGGTCTTTGTCTTGACATTTACGGGTCGGAGCGTCGTACTCAAGGCTCGTAGCGTTGTTCACAATGGGTTAAACGGGCTCGTGTGGTGTACGGAGCAAATGCTTTTCCCAGGAGGGTCTCCGCCTCCGCCATCCATCTCTGCTCATGACTCACGAATTTTCATTTCAACATTAAGAGTATTTTCCTCTTGGTTCTATTTTCTGAATATATAAGAAACATGTAGAAACGTGCGTGCGTGTCTGTTCTGGTACTCTCTTTGTGATAATCTTTTTGCTATATATACATTTCTTACTATGTTCAAACTTTTCTTGCATTTTATTTCCAAAGGTTTTCTTCAAGATGGTATTTTTTACCATCTCATTTTTCACAGTCTTTAACTAGCTCAGGTATAGACTCACCAACACATAATCACCATATGATCAACTACAGATTATCTGAACATGATCTAGCGACCTTGAATACTAAGCTGATGTGTCCAGGTATACAAGAGATTAAAGAGGAACCGCAAAGCTTCGATTCCTTTTCGGAAGTTTGTGTATAGGGCCTTATGAGGCAACAGGTCCTTTGATGTTCATCTCCGGCATGTGATAATGGCTTCAGGAGAGTATGGGCTGCTCCCGACGAAGGCGATCACGATGGTTTGTGAAAAATGAGCGTGATGGTGAGAGATAGGACAGGTATTCTGACTACCAGATCTGATCATAAGAATAGGGAATTGGGTTTTTGATGAGATTGAAATAAGGTATTACGTATCTGTATCAGTATGATTATAGGGGTTAGGTGAGGGAGAGGCCTTCGTTTGGCGCAGATGAGTAGCGAGGGGCTCTGACTGGCAAGGGGCTGTGAATGGTAAGAAGTTGTGAGTGGTGAGGGGCTCCTAGAGGTGAGAAGCCATGAGTGATGAGGACGTTTTGCGTAGTGAGGGTGACTATGGTGAGATATTGAGGAATTTTAAATGATTAAAGTCACACACACAGCAGATGCGTCAGGATCAGGGGCATTTGAAGGCCTTTATCATGTGGCGTTCCCATGGGGGATTGTCTTTGGCGGTGACTGGAGGCGCAATGGTGAATCTGATGGGTAAGTCTGATCGTGGACTAACAGCCTCTGTAAAAACAGGTCCTGAGAACCCTACATATGTTGATACATAGTAACATAATCATTGTTTGTTTCATCTTGTGATCTTAGTCACAAATCTATCCGTCATATCTATTCATGTCCGTGTATGGTCGCAGGAGACGCCATACGCACTTAGTTCCACCAGAGACAATGCAGTTAAGGCAGATGGTCACTGTGTCTGTACAAGACAGGTGGGGACGGGAAGTCTGCTGTAGCGTTTATCATATCCGACAGACAGCGAGTTCACAATACGGTGGAAATGAGGGACAGAAGATTTTAGGGCCTTATCTATCAGGTGGATTTACGACAGTACGAGTCCTGCTGCGTCAGGATCCTCCTCAGCGTCAATGTTAATCAAGTCTTCGAAGTACAAGGTGAGGGATTATTGCCACCTGGGGTATGTTGGTCAAGCAGCACCAATACCTGTCTGCTTTCATTTTATCTCCACCCTCATTTCATCTCCCCATCCTCCTCTCTTACTTAATCCATCTCCCTCTCCTTACACCTCTCTCTCTCTCTCTCTCTCTCTCTCTCTCTCTCTCTCTCTCTCTCTCTCTCTCTCTCTCTCTCTCTCTCTCTCTCTCTCTCTCTCTCTCTCTCTCTCTCTCCTCCCTCTCCACACACCTTACCTCATATGGGGAAGAAAGTAGCGCCCTTACATGTTTGGTGTTCAGGTCGGTTATATAACATCCAGACTGGACCTGGAGCCGTTACTGTCTTGGTGAATGAGCAGTTGTGAAGTTCATGGGTCCCTTCCTACCCACAGTCACTCATTTCCCCCCCTCTCCCCCCCCCCCCCTCTCTCTCTCTCTCTCTCTCTCTCTCTCTCTATATATATATATATATATATATATATATATATATATATATATATATATATATATATATATATATATATATACATATATATATATATATATATATATATATATATATATATATATATATATATATATATATATATATATATATATATATGAATAAACTCTGTTACATGGGACGGCAAGAGATAAGGTATTCCTTAACGAACGTAGACATTTGATAAGGTAAACTTATGATTTTGATCGATGAATTAACGAGAGAATACGAAAGGTAAAGAAGGGGGATGGATCACAGTCCTGCAACAAACAGAAACGTTGACCTAAGCAACAGCGAATGTTGCTGTGTCGACCGAGGGAGATTGGTACAATCTTTAGGAAGAGGGAAAATGACGTGGGTGGGAGGAAGGATGTGAGTGTGAGTGAGCTTGGTCAAGAGGCTTGTGTGAAGAGATTTTGTGTAGAATGGCGGAAGGTAAGATTAGATGAAGCTGGGGTAGTGGGTGAGGAGCTAGTTAAGAGCGCCAGAGGGATCAGTATGAACTTCTATATCATTCATAACTACGTAAATTTCTCTAGACTAGAGCTGAAAAAAAGTACATTACGTTGCTTTGCAGACTACAGCAGATTATGTAAGATATTAGGATCATATGATGACGAAGATACAACAGAAAGAAGGCTTGAACGTAATGTATAGAACAGTGTATAAGAAACTGATGGAAATCAGTGGGTTAAAAAGATGTGAATAGGTAAATCATAGATGAAATGGCACTGCAGCGCTACCTCTTATCAGGGATCGAATGGAAAACACACTGGTACTGAGAGAAGCTGAAAGACACACAGACACAGACAGACAGACACAGACACATATAGACACAGACACACACACACACACACACACACACACACACACACACACACACACACACACACATGCGCACACAAAAAACGACACTGTAAATTCTAAAAACTCCACAGGAGAAACTCCTGAGGCTGACCATGGCGTCCAAAAAGATCACAGACAAACGAACGCCAGAAACAAAGCCGTCAGCTGAGTGTGGGCGACTCGTACGTTTTTATCCGTTCTGTGGAGGAATCTGGGTCGTGTAAAAGAGGGACCTGGGTCTCGTCTGAAAGAGTAGTCTGGATGTGGTGTGGGAAAAGGGCTTTTTTTTTCGTCTCAGGGAGGGACCTGGGTCTTGTGAGAAAGAGGGACCTGGGTCTCGTGTGACAGAGGGACCTAGATGTCGTCTTGATAGAGGTGTCCGGATCTCGTCTGAACGAGATACCTGCGTCATCTCTAAGGCTCTTTGCCAGTCTCTGGCTTTTCATTGTCTTACATGAAAAACGACGTTATCAGTGGTCCAGGTAACGAACTGTGACTACAACGTAACGTTAATAGAGCGTGAAGTAACCACGGTACTCGTTACCTTAATCAAACTCAGGCAAAGTCAGATTTTGGTCATTAAGACACTGTTAACTGCTAGTTACGAGCGGGCACAATTAACGAGCGCACCTTAATGAAACTAAGTAATGACCTGGAGTCACAGAACAGGCAACATATCTGGGCATGATGGTTGTGAGGACCGATAGCTGCAGACAGGGAAAGAGACAGACGAGGGTGGACGGTAAGAATATTTTCTGTATCTATTCATTGCAGTAGCATCTCTCTCTCTCTCTCTCTCTCTCTCTCTCTCTCTCTCTCTCTCTCTCTCTCCACAATAATGTCATGCACCGGTCCTGCGGGTCAGACAAGCCTACCTGGTCCTGACGCATGACGCTGCATAATGGCCTGCCTGACTGTCAAGTTTGTCAACAAGTGACTGTCAAGCCGCTGAGCCTCCCAGCCCAGGCTTTCAAATACCTGCATATAATTATTCTAATATATGCGTGTTTCTCCTCCTCCACCTCCACCTCCGCTAACAAGGATGGTGGTGGTGGTGGTGGTGGTGGTGATGTGGTGGTGGTGATGGTGTTAGTGTGGTAATGGTGGTGGTAATGGTGGTGGTGGTAGTGATATTGTGGTGGTGGCAATAGTGTGGTGCTGTTCCCGCTGGTGCTGGTTGTGCTGCTGTGCTGCTGTTGCCCCTGCTGCTGGGCCAAGAGTGGCAGCTGTATTGGTCACAGTTCCAGGTGTTTGCACAGCCTTAATACACGACCAAGAAAGACTTGGTGTTTGCCTGCCTTGCTTGGATCTTGCCGGGGTATTGCTTTGATACTGCGGTGGAGAGACTGGTAATAGTGTGTGTAGAGGTACATGATCTGGCACTTACACACGCACACACACACACACACACACACCTACTGCTTCATGATTCGTCCATGTATTCATACGATGATCATGAAGCTCGTTTTCTTAATTACTGGACTTGAGTGAAGAGGAGCTGTCTAACTCATGTGTCACACTGATGAAGAAGAATGACCCGAAGTTTGATAATTATGTGAGTTAAATGTAGATATCAAGAAGTGATTGAGGATCATGAGGATAGAGTCTATATGTTGCCACTATCTCAAGCCGTTTGTATCTTTCTGAGAAATTGTTCTCAGAATGTTAGAGGACAAGTTCATAATCCTGTAGGAAGAATTACAGATGCAAGCAAACAAAAATGATACAACAATTTTCATTGTACAAGTCAAAAATTTGTTTCATTTGCCCAAAGTTCAAGTTCTTTTAAGCTTTCCATTCATACTGAGAACCCGCTCCACAAAGCCACGTTCAGTGAGGGAGGTAAAGGGGGTATGATGCCACTTATCCAGCAGCGAGCTCCTCATTATATGTGAGGTAATGCTTTCTCATAGGGACCTCATCATGTTAGGATGTGTCAGATATATCCCTCATGATGCGATTCAAGCCAGTCGATGACATGACCGAGTCTCGGGGTCACCTGGGCAAGATCCGTGTCATCTCTGACCTCAGAGAGGGGAAAATGTATGAGAATTTACTGCTCTGGTATGAATACACTTCGACATTTCGCCAGTCACGAAATTTGTAAATAAAGCTTTGTGGTGTATCGACCGTTCTGGCAACAGAGACGATGCCACCGTCTTTTAAGAACACAGTTATGTCAACAGTGGCAAAGTTGCGGTCTACTGAGCAAGGCCTTTGTGTTAGTCAGGATAATCTGTGGTGTTGACTCTGCCTACGCCGTAATGGTCATCAGCTTCTTCAAATACATTTCTCTTCTTTTCTTTCTGAGAGTATCGCGTCCTCTCGTCCCCCCACTGTATCATTAGATCGTCCGGATCGTCGTCAGTCGTCAGTCGACAACCTAACCATAAAGAAATGTACATCCCCGTGACTTGCAACGGTTATGGCGGCTTCAACCTCTCTCTCTCTCTCTCTCTCTCTCTCTCTCTCTCTCTCTCTCTCTCTCTCTCTCTCTCTATCTCTCTCCTCTGGTGGACCTCATCATCCACGAGCATTTCCACCTAGCATGACCTTGATTAACCTGCGCTTCCCGTCACCTCCCATCAGCCAACGTCGTTGGGAGACCCTCATATTCCTCAGACATTTCCATTAGCAGGTGTAGACAATGCGCTTGTTCTGGCTCGATACTTACGCCATAATTCAAGCCTGGCTGTCAAGCAGATTCTCCAGCCTTTATCTTGGGCAATGATCAAACCCACTCCATCACCTGCCACCTCTGAACCAATGGGAGACGCTGTTTACTCCATTAGTTGGGATACAGACGAGCCAGACTTTCTACTGATCAGCTCTCTTGCATCTTCATTAAGAGCTCTAGCCTCTCTCTCTCTCTCTCTCTCCAAGAGCAATTACTGTCACTGATTGCCTCTCTTTTCCTTTCTAGCTCAGACATCTTGAAGTTCTTGTTCTTCCATTAGCGTAGGCTGTTGCTGAATCCACCGCTACCTAAGTCATTCTCATGGTTTCCTCACAGTGTTTCTAGTGAGGTTTCTAGCACCGTTGTGGACTCTGGTTGTGTTGAGTTTCTGCTCCTGGTGGGCCGACGATAAGGACGAGTCTTTACAACGTTGTGTCTGTAGTAATTTCTGATCTCGGGTATTGGTGGCTGTGGCGTTACTGGGTGTTTGGTATTCCTTCTGTGGCATTGTTGAGCTGGTTGTCTGTCGCCTCTAATGCACAACCTTTTCTAGCATTCCGCCGTGTCTAGTACCGTTAGGTCTTACATTACTGTTTGGCTTCTGATGCTGTTGCTTCTGCGGTATTAATGTGTCTTTAATGTTGGGTATTGACTGTACCGCCGCACCAAGCATTGAGTTACCATTTTCTGTTAAGAATATCCTTATGCGTGAAGATATACGTAGCTGAGTTAGTGCCTTGAAACCGTTCACATTCTCAAATACTGTACGAAGTTTATATATAGTTCCCAGCCACTCAGATGAACCAGTAAATGTTCAGAGTAACAACGTTTAGAAAGATGAACAAAGTTCACTTCCTCCCGGCCTGAGTGAGGAACTTCAAAACGTTGGCAGCTTTGTGAGGTGATCATCTGACTTCGTTCTGGGAATGAGGTAATTCATCATGTCTCTTGATACAAAATCTTTCTACTCCATTGTCGAGTCACTGCTGAGGGAACGAACACTTCACCAGAACCCTCAGCTGAGGCTGAGGAGGAGTCTGAAGCAGAGAGAGAGAGAGAGAGAGAGAGAGAGAGAGAGAGAGAGAGAGAGAGAGAGAGAGAGAGTCTTTTAATACTGAACAGCTATTTTACATATCAATACTTGTGATTAAAGAGAGGTCAGAAGCTGGAAGGTGGAGAGCCACCTCCAGGAAGACTGTCTTGCTGATCCTCATGCCACCTCCTGGAACGCTACTAATATGTCCCCCCCGCCAGCGACCCCGGCGGAAGATCATTATTTCAGAGAGACAGTCGTGGCGTCAGGAAGCGTGAGTGCGGAGGTGGACAGGCCATCATTAAGGACGACATCTAACATCCTCACACCGTAATCAACCCGAGAACGTTTTCTTCACCATCGTGATGAAAATTAATCCAAGTCGTCAGGCCGGAGCACCTGGAACCTGGGGGAGGAGGCGGTGGAACGCCTTCCAGGTCGACCATCTTACAACAGCTGTGTCCAGCAGCAGCAGCAGCAGCAGCAGGCTGGTGCTGCATGTTCCATTCGTCTTTAATCCATTTACTATTGATCTCTAATCACTGCATATCCAATCACTAATCACCGTCCTATTCTCTCGAATCACTTTCCTACTCGTCCCTATCCTTTGCTAATCACAGAGGTACTCTTCTTTAATCAGCATGTCTCTCCTCTAATCACCGTTCTATTCATCTCCAATCATCAATTTACATCCTGCAGCCACAGCTCTGTTAACCATAGATCACTGTTCTCCATTTCTATTCCACACACACACACCAAGCCTCCACTCACCTGACACCTTATTTCTAATCGCCGTTTTCTACCCTATAAACAACGTGTCATTCACCCAGAATTACTGTCTTACTCATTTCTAATCACCATACTGGCTATCCCCAATCGCGAGCACGAATCACCTCTAATCACCATGCTGCCAATCTCCGGTCACATTACAACTCAATACTTCTCATCTATAATCATGCTACAAATCGTCTCTAATCGCTGTACTATTCATTTCTAATCATCAGCATCATCAGCAAAATCATCTCTTGATGACACACTCTCACCATCATTCTTTGAAATCAATTATGATATTCCTGACGAAGGCCTCAGCGATGTATGTCCGTACGTATACCCACTTGTTGCTGATGTCTGGTCACATCTTTGAATCGTCCGGTGTCCTGTCTCTTTCTCTCTCTCCTGTACGGACCTGTGGTCTATACATACATGTCATCATTCACAGTATCCTTCAGGACCCGTGTATACGTGTCAACGACCCCCTCGCGTAGGAGCTGCCCAGGATCAGTGTTACTGTGTTCCTTTGTTAAGGCAGCTCGTAGTATATACTTTGCAGACGAGCGCAGAGAGCAGCAGCAAACACCTCCCTGGGTGTTTATCATGGTTGCTGTGGGGACTCTTGGGTTTTCATCGGGTGCTTATCCTAGTTAAGGCGAGGATCAAGTCAGGCCAACCCTGCCAACATCACCCAAGCTGTGAGAGCCATCAGCCACCAGACCTTGGCTTGGGTTGAGGGCCCAGCCAGCAGGTGAGCCTCGCGTTGCGTTGTGTTTGGTCAAACTTATTCTTATTTTACTTCTTATTCTTCAAGACTCTGAAACATTTTTATGACATCTGGCGGAGAGAAATGTTTCCTGTCCCTTTTATGAAAAGGTTAACTCAATTACGACTCTATTGAGGGCAGACTGACCTGTGTGACCTCTTGCAATCAGCCCTATATTTTACATCTTAACAAAACTGACGGACGACCGAGGAAACCTTTGATCAACGCTTTTATATCAAGGTCTCAACGTTGCTCTCCTTTTGTGTGGCATTTCATTTTGAGACTCGCCACAGATTTTTGAATATCATTTACTTCAGCCATATAAATATATGTTAATACAACTGTATCTGATATTGATTAATTCAACTCATTATTTCGCCATGATCAAGCAACTCCTTAATCATTTATGTGTCGGACACATTTAGTTATCCAACGATCAGTCGTATTATTAATAAGATAGGATGAAATATCATCCCAGATGTGACGTGAAAAGATCAGTCATATGAATGGTTCAAATTTCGTGTCTGAAAAAAAAAAAGTTCTTCCAAGAAATCAAATTTGTTTTTGTTTTTATGTTTACGTTGTAGGATCCCAGGTCAGATTGTGGGACTCTTACTTCTTTGCTTTGTTTCCTCACTTGTTTCAACGTTAGTTATCTTATTGCCTTCATTCAGAGACCGTTGTTGGGGAATGCATGTATGTGTTTGATTATTCCACATAAAAGCTCTGTATCCACCAGGAACCATTCCAATTTTCATATAAGTTTTAGCTTCCAGAGGAGTTTAAAGTCAACCTATCATTTTGAACACAGTGGAAGTGATCTTGTAGACCTGAGCAGCCATGGGTCCAGCTGTGTGTGTGTATGGCCGGCTGACGACCCACCTGCAGGAGGGGAGGCCGTTAATGACTGGCGGGTGCCGGAACAAGGCAGTTCGCCTATGGTGTCGTGGGCAGGGCGCGGGCGTGCAGCCGGTTTAGGGGCTACATAACCGCTACGTCAACGAAGGCGTGTAAGTATATACGTATATATGTATGTATGGAGGGTGGGAGGGCGTGCGTGGGGACACCACGACGTGAAAGGGGTGCGATGAGGGCGTGGGGGTAATGCCAACAGTATAATGTAAACATATACTCAGGAAGGAGAGGAGGTGTGTGTGTGTGTGTGTGTGTGTGTGTGTGTGTGTGTGTTAAAGTGATATGTGTATGCTAATGTTCGTGTGTTGGTTGATGTATATGTGTGTGTGTGTGTATCTGTGTGCATCGGTGTGTACGCAAGATGATATGATTTTTACAACTATGGATGATATATATTATTCTCTCACTTTTATATATGTAAACATTGAAATCATTCGTAAACGAATTTGCGTATTCTTGAGTGTGATTATCAGCTGATTAAGGTGATACTGAAGATACAATAGAGAAATACAGATACTGGCTCAGCTCCTCCGTGACAGAGGAATAAGACTGTGATGTATTGCTATGAACAGTTCACTACGTCAGAAGCACATTACAAATACGAGTCGCACATGCAGGCCCCATAATGGTCATGGAGAGTGATAGATGATGGCATACTGTCTATCAGTATCAAGGATGACAGAGCATTGGAGTATCGCCATATACCATTGTTTACATGAGGCATTATCATCTTCAACATAAGGGCGGTGCCCCAGTAGTCTCATCACTTATCTCCACCACTTTTTACCGCTCCACATTTACATATAAAATGGAAACGTATTTTTCACGTCTGGAAAATCATAATATTATCAGTCTATGATGTGAGAACCTTCAGTTTCTTAATCAGTTGAAAAAGTGGTGACTAAAGACATTAGTGGGCGACTGTGTGTTGGAAGGTTCCTCTGTATATTCAAGATGATGTGGGAAACGTATGAGGCACGACGGGACTTCTTGAGATTAGAATCAGATGTGTACAGGTCTCTCTCTCTCTCTCTCTCTCTCTCTCTCTCTCTCTCTCTCTCTCTCTCTCTCTCTCTCTCTCTCTCTCTCTCATCCTGATCTCTTTCTATACATTATCACTAAACCCGCTTCCGGTTCAGTGGGGTGGATCAAGTATGCATACATCCAGCCTCTCAGATCACTCACACACATCCTCAGTCTAAACAAACTCTCACTTTCTACATATATTTCAACCTGACTGTTACTACCTCCTCACCATCCATCAAGTAAGGGCCTCAGGCTGCACCTAACCCTTCAGAACCCAACCCTCCCCTGGTCGTCAGCGAGTCATGTAAATACAATCATGATTCTCTCTCTCTCTCTCTCTCTCTCTCTCTCTCTCTCTCTCTCTCTCTCTCTCTCTCTCTCTCTCTCTCTCTCTCTTTCTCTCTCTCCCGGGCTACCACTGTATGGACCAATTAACAGATGTAAGTCCTGGTCAGTGCCCATCCTACGGGCAGACGTCCCACCACTACACGACTCCATGAAATATGACCTGCCACACAACCTGCCCTGCCTTCACATTGTCATCGACTCCATTCAACCAGAGTGAGAGTCATTAATCACTGCCTCATTGCCAGCCAGGAGTGAGGAACCTGCGGTACTCGACATCCACTGCTATTCCTCCTCGCACGTCTGCGTCCCGCCGTAGCCTTGACGAACAACTTTCAGACCAGAGAGCGTGGAGACGGCCGGCGCAAAATGGACCACTCCCCTCACGAAACTAAAAAAAATAAATCGATTAAGAATATATCAACCAAGCGAATTTTACCTGTATATGGGGAGTTCCCCTGGTGGCCAGGTGCGTATACCACAACCAACAAAAACACTCGATGAAGAAGAACTTGTTTTTCACTGTCCTCTGGTGATAGAGGCGACCGATGGCCCTATACTGCCTGCCAGATGGAGGTCAGGACGCTAGAGTAACTCAATGGGATGTTATGGTGATGTGCTAGAGACTGGCGACGAGAGAGAGAGAGAGAGAGAGAGAGAGAGAGAGAGAGAGAGAGAGAGAGAGAGAGAGAGAGAGAGAGAGAGAGAGAGAGAGAGAGAGAGAGAGAGATCGCTATGAGCGAAGTTGATTAGCGTGGTGTCGCTTCATGACAGGTTAATGAGGCAGTTGTTAATCCAGCTCCTATTAATGACTGGTCGATGACATGTCATTAACAAAGTCATCATTATTTACAGTATTGTTATGAGATTAATATATTAGTAGGATTAATGATAATGCTAACAGCTATTGTCATTATCATCGCTATCATTATCATTATTATTACTATCATTATCATTATTATTATCATTATCATTATTATTATCATTAGTAGTATTATTACTATTTTCATTATCAAACATCATCATTTACAACTCAGGGTCCCATAGCGAGGGCAATGGGGTACCACAAGGGAGGTGAGGGCCAGGGGGTGCCACAAGAGGGAGTTACAAAGCCTTGGTTCTTCCCAGGAACACAGAGTGCTGCACAGCAGGGAGGCGGGAGGTGGACGATGATGGTCAATAGATAGTACATTTTGGAGGATGAGGACAGACAGTCAGAGGGTTAGAATAACTGATTATTTCCGTACACAGAACAAAGACGGTGACACAAGCTGTTGTACAGACACAAGCAGGTCAACAGACACGAAGAGAAAGACTCAACTTGCCAGACAGACACGTGAGACTCAAGATGACCCAGAAACAGAAAAGATAAAATTACTTTTGGTAAGCTAGACACGTTCTCAGACGATTCCTCTATTATCTTTTTTCCTCCCTAGCTGGAATCAGTTTTCTAGATAGGTCTTTTGCCATTCTCCTCACCAGCACCGTGGAAAAGTTGAAGAAACCTTTCTCATGCCAACCAGAACGGCCTGGCTTCAGGCAGTGGTCAGTGGTAGAGAGAGAGAAAAAAAGAAAGAGGTTTTGACAGCACCAGCAGGAATCCCAGGAGATTAGTCTCGTGTCAGGGATGGACGACGCCCTGTCTGCCCTGAAGCACCAGTACCCAGCCTCCTTGGCCTGCAATACGGTATCCAGCTTTACTTTGCTCTGCCGGGACCAGTACTCAGCCTCCCTGTGATCTACCTGGGCCAGAATCCGGCCTCCCTGTGATCATCTACCTTGACCAGTGCTCAGCCTCCCTGGCTTGGAGTACCCGTCCGCAGCCCCAATGGCCTCGAGCACCAATACCCAGCCTCCCTGTGATCTACCTGGACCACCATCCAGCCTCCCTGTGATCTACCTGGACCAGCAGATCACCACACCCGCCCTACCCTAAGGGCGTGGCGCTGGACAGGTGGGTCTCAGAAGATAACCAGGTAACAGAAGACCTATTGCCCCGTGATGAGGTTATGGGTAGAAAAAAGATAACAAAAACAGACATTCTAAGATATGAATACAAGAGAAGATATAAGTACACAGACGATTTCAAATACTAAGAATTACCAGTGATACATTATGAGCACCTCATTCATAATGCACATTTACGTATTTACTAATAAGATTAAACCCAACGTTTATACAAAAAACGAAAGATACTCTTAGTTGAATACTCAGCACAAAGCTAAAATGATCACTCTATTAATACAAAAATCTCTATTTTAATCGTACGTAGTCTCCTTTTAACACACACACACACACACACACACACACACACACACACACACACACACACACACACACACACGCACGCACGCACGCAGCTTCTGTTCTCCTCATCACATAACTCACAGTCTCACACACTGACTCATAACATCATCAGTTAAGTGCGGTTGGCCGAGGTACCATCTCACCACTCCTGCTGCGCCTCGTCCAGCAAAAAATCCTCAGAAGTACATATCTCACTTGCGAGGACCCGTCCCAGCAGCAGCAGCAGCAGCAGCAGTGGGAGGATGGTGTGGAGATGGTAATGAAGGACTGGATGCAGAGTGTTTAGTGATGGTGGGGAGAAAGGGGGATCTAGTAAGGGGTCCAGAACCTCTCTAATAAGAGCCTGGAAACAGAGATTTTGATGGTGTGGATGAAGAGGCTCTCTCAAGACTCCAGGTCTCCAGGACCTCTCTTTATTCAGGGTCTGGAACCAGGAATCATTATGGAGAGAAAAGCTCTTTTAGAAGTTTGGATCTTCAGAGAAGGCTTGGAATAAGAAGTTCTTGTGTTATGGAGAAGACAACGTTGTTGGGAGTTCAGAACCCTTTCCTAGCGAAGATCTGGAGGTAGGTGTTCCTGTGTTGCGAGGAGAGAGGAGGCTGTGTTGGGAGTCCAAGGTCTGTCTGTTTCTCTAATGTGAGCCTGGCAGCTGATGGAACGTGTGGAGGAGGAATGTCGGGTTTTTAACAACAAATGCAAACATTTATGTTTCTGTGAAAACTGCTGTACAAACTATGCCATGTATTCCTTCTCATGTGAAGCTTAACGAGACTTTGTAACGTCTTTTCTGAACACCAGAGAACAAGACTCAGGCTACGTGTGCTGTGAGCAGGATCATGTTGTAATGTACAGATAATTACAGTTTCAGACTAGGGTGATCGTTAATGAATTCATTGTCCTTATTAACCAACGCTTTTGAAAGTAGGAATACATGCATGAGAGAATGTTATTTTTGAGGAGCTCTGATACACTATACAAACTTCAGAATATATCTATGACGCATGTAACGTATTTTCGAGATGAAAATGAATATAGAAATAGATATGAATGATGACCATCCTTATCATTCACTACAACATACTCAGACGTGTGTAAGCGTCTGCTCAATCCGCATGGCGCTGCTCAACGCAGTTCCAAAATATACTACAAAGATTTACACAGTATTTCTTTACCTAGAAAAAAAGAGAGAAAAGAAATGGTTGTAGAGCAGCAAATTCCTGTTACAAACGTTGGAACAAAATACGCAAATATGGTAAAGAGGAATTGCTTTGCTAGTCGGATGATGGAGGATATAGTGACCAATGACCCCCGTGAGAAGCAACGAATTCATCATACGGAAAGTCAAGACTGACCGAACATGACCCTTCTGTCACCTCATTGGTCATGGTAGTAACCAAAAGAAACTCCTATAGCAAAAATGATCACCTCACTCACATCCTCCTCAGTCCTTGGCTCAATAAAACAACATCTAAGAAATATACAGGCGCGAAAACATTACTTTACAAACGCTGTAAATTTTTTTTTGGAAAAAAGAATGGCTATAAATTAAACCCGAGGACGTAGCGTAGAATCCCAAGGAGACGTGTCCAGAGGGTCGTATCCCACCAGGACCCCAGATGGAACCAGTGTACACGTGGTACCGCCGATGGCACACCTGACCCTCGACATTTTAACAAACGTGAGCCACGTTGGACCCCCGCAGCGCAGAGGAGGTACCACGGGTCAGCTGCTGCTGCTGCTGCTGCTACCCCTGAGTTTGACGGTACGACCCTTGAGGACGACGGTACGACCCTTGAAGACCGCGTTGCGACCCTTGAAACCGACAGTGCGACCCTTGAGTACGATGGTGTGACCCTTTGGTATGATGACCTGTCTTTCATCAGAACAATATGAATCAGAATAAAGGTAGGTGCATCACGTCCAAAGGTCGTACAGTCGTGCTCAAAGGTCGTAAAATCGTTCTCAAGGGTCGCACAGTCGTGCTCAGGGGGTGAACAGACTGCAAGACATCTTCCCTAGTGCACTAGGTACAAGTAAACTGCACCAGGTAACTAACTACTGGTGAGTTACACCAGATGACCATCTTCGCAAGACATTCTTGATAGTAGAAAAAGACTTGTCAGTATGAGACTTCGGAAAACTTTGATTACACTAGTATAATCTGTCGATCAAAAGACTGAATTCAAATCGATTTCTTATACGTACAGGTGACCTTCTATATGCATATTATCTTCCTGATGATGACATAGAATTCTGCATCTTTAGAAGCTTCAATAGCAAAGTATAGAAGGACATAATACACAGATACATATATGCAAATACACCCAGGTACACACCCTGTCATCATCACTCACAACTGTACTCGTTACATAACCGAGTGTGACCTTTGACCTCGTGTACCAGGCACACCCAGTGTCTCCTTGAAACACGACCTCAGGAACACACCCTCTCCTCGCCCCACGACACATGCTGAACCCTCTACCGTTTTCCAATCGTCCAGTTAGCCTTTACGATCACCCAGCCAACCCTTAACACATACAAAAAACATCTGAGGTTGTAAACCATATCCATAACCAATGTATTCCTCACCCCACCGCCTGCCCGCCCGCCCGTTCCGAGGGCGTGATCACTGACTGTGACTATCATCTCCCCATCAGGAGAGACACGACGGGCCCGTGACGCCGGGCCTGTAGACCTGTAGAAGGGTAATGTAGCCACAACACCAACACCCATCACGTCCTTTTTCTCTACAGGAAGTGGAGGGCACTGGGCTATGGTAGTCATTTCAAAGACGTTCATTTCGGTGTATTTTCCCTCCAGTATCCCTCGCTGCTCCAGGACCCAGCAGCTGTTTCCAGTGCTCCGTAACTTCCTACATCGCTACCTCAATGGTTTGGTCACCTCATGGATGCTTCGAAAGTCCTGTGGCTTCTTAAGGGCGCTTCGTAGCCACTACCCCTACCGCTCCTCACTAACCAGTTGTCATAACGTCGATGATAACAGCGAGTGTTGGTGGTGCCACTGGTTCCCTGTCTACCTCAGAGTCTCTAACGTTTCGTCACAAACAGCTACAAGTACTCAGGAGCGACTGACTTACTTCCAGACGTGTTTCGTTCACTGACAAATGAAGATGAGTCACACGAACAAAGCATAACTGTGGCTTAAGGTTTCCTCAACGAATTTTCGCTTTACTTTGTATCTTTGTAATTTAAGCTCCCCTGGCCATCTTTGGTCCATTTGAGGTTAGGAGAGAGGGAGGTTGGGGGAGGGAGAGCAAGTTTAAATGAAACAGGTAAGGCCGGTGCTTGGAGAGGTCAGAGTAGGCCGTGAGAGGACGGCAGATAAAGAACACAGGCAGGTTGAACCAGGTCAGTGTCAAGATGGGTCGAGAAGGTAGAGTCACGTTCGCAAGGGTCAGGTCAGTAACATGATGGGTGCAGGAGGTAAGGTCACGTACGAACGGTGTTCACCTCTCCAGCGAACATTCTCGTTGACGACGGACGTCGGACGCACTGCTGATCCCATTAACTACAGACCAGACAAAAACCGATCCGATAACAACCGAACCAGTCTAGTAACCGGATAATTGGTGACCATACGACTGCCAGCTGGACATTTACTGATCAAATAAGAGCCAATCAGACAGCTCTGACATTACACATGGTGACCGGGCAACTACTCACACACACATATCGATTGAAAGGCCCTAATGGACAGCTGCCACTCAGACCATTGCTAATGGACGGCCGCCGATTAAGAAAAAAAAAAAAACATCCGAAAGGCACATACTGATCACAAACATGACGATGAACAACTGTTTACTAACACCTGGTAGATGCAGAATTGGTCTAACTTACCTAACACCCTCGACCAACCCACACCGACAGACACATGAGAAGAAACACACACTGAAACCGTCACTAAAATCACGGCACTATGTCAACAATCATACGGCTGCCAGGTGTCCGTATTCGTGCCTACGTCGCAGTTCTCGTACTGCCGTGTCTGGGGACTACACCAACCAACTCCTTCAGATGAAGTGAAGTCGCCTAACACAGACTCCGAGGATTGCAGGCTAACATCCTCCCTGTTCTCAGATATCTGTGAGGCTGGAGCAACAATCGAGGAACTTTCAAACAACCAGCGGCGCTATTGCTCATCACGTCTTCAACAGTCCATTAGAAATTATATTCTCGCGCTACCAGTCAGTCCATCGTATATCACAAGAATAACATAGATCTTAGAATTTGGTTTTTATGACCATATATCTTGGTGACAGAGGGTGGCGAAGACGTGGAGGAGAGGAGGAAGAGCCAGCAATGTGATTGTTCGGGGAAGTAGAACCAGACAAAAGCAGTTGATTTTCAGTATTGGCAAACCCTCACAGTTTTATCTGGGTTTGGATTCTTCGCATACGTTTATCATAGTTGCAAATGTACTATTTGATACAAGTAGTGAGATTCGTGTAGCGATGGTTTTGTCTACCTACACGAGAGAGAGAGAGAGAGAGAGAGAGAGAGAGAGAGAGAGAGAGAGAGAGAGAGAGAGAGAGAGATTTAACAGTCTAGGACCCGTGGGTGAAGCGGTCAACTCCGCCCAGAAACCGGATTCGAACCTGGTCCTGGGGCAGTCAACACAAGACTGTGCCCAGGGAGCATGACACTGTCTTATGCTTTTCATACGTTTACGAACTCAGGAAATACGTAATCAGCCATTACCCCAGAAATACGGCGCGGAACACTGGTGAGATTTAGAGCTTAGGAAAACTTACTAAGAAATGATTCACCAACTAGATTTGCTGAAGACAACATGACAGATACTTTTAAAAACCACCACGACAAATACTTCGCTTCACCTCCACGACTGATGACATTTTTCACTTCCTTGTTTATAAATAAAGTTTACGGGTGATTTCCTTTTTTCATGTATTTGCTTGTCTACCCTTACCACAGTGTTACCCTTACCACAGTGTTACCCTTACCACAGTGTTACCCTTACCACACTGTTACCCTTACCACAGTGTTACCCTTACCACAGTGTTACCCTTACCACAGTGTTACCCTTACCACAGTGTTACCCTTACCACAGTGTTACCCTTACCACAGTGTTACCCTTACCACAGTATTATCCTTACCACAGTGTTACCCTTACCACAGTGTTACCCTTACCACAGTATTATCTGTGTTTCTCAAGATCTCTTCTTCCACCACGAACAGCCTCGAAAGTACCCAATGGTCTATTGTTCTTTTGTATTCTTTTGTATGTTTTCATACACAGTACGGTCAAAACATACAACTGACGCAGAGCAACATGTGCAAAAAGAGACATTTATAAGCAAGACAGTCTAAATCTTAGACAGATGTCAGACTCGAGGACGAAAGATAAGAAGATGAAAGAACACGAAAAAAAAGTTTGTTTCAGTGGCATGTTGGTATGTGTGAGGCAAGAGAGTCTCCAGACAATGCCAGATATTCTACCGTGTCAGCCATTACTACCGGGAGCCTTCACGGTGTCCTGACGATGGTC